>NW_021145359.1:9746-18720 GCF_002837175.3 Physeter macrocephalus | reverse complement strand
GCTCCTGACACGGCCTTTTTTTTTTTTTTTTTTTTTTTTTTTTTTTTTTCCCCAGAGCGGCTGGATAAATTGCTTTTGTGCAAAAATAAACACAAGTGAACTGCATTAGCTGAGTGACACATTAGTTACAGATGCGGGGCCTGTCAGAACATTGAGGGAACAGCTTTTATTGGGGAAGAGCTGAGAGACTCATAAATAACCTGTTGGCAATCTCGCATAAACATTTGTGCATTCACATAAACACCGCCTACCACAAACGTTGGCCTGGCTGCCAGCTCGGCCTGGAAGAGCCCTCTCCCCCTGTCCTCAGAGGAAAACCAGGCCGGAAGATGGGGGAAGGGTCATAGGCGCCTTTTCTCCAATAGCCCCAAGTCGGAGGGAGGGATCCCAGCTCCGTCCTAAACGTCTGCCAGAAAATGAGGGTCGAGGCCCAGCCACAATAAGACAAGAGGTCTGCTTTCTTCTATCCACACAGAAGAACAGGACAGAATAGGGGATGTTATTGCACTGGGGACTGCGTTATTAAATAAAGCCAAGTGAGGAATTTAAAAAGAAAATGCCTTGGAAATGACTCCCGGATGCAACTCCAGTGGTTCCCACTAGAATCATGGAGAAAGTGGAATGAGGGCAGCGCCATCCTTGCTCCAAGGACAAAGTCCGCAGAAGTTGGCACCAGCCTTGTCCAACCATCAGGGCTTCCTCCCATTGGCTCTTGGGGATGCCCTTGCCTTGGGCCCTGGGGCTCTCTGCTCTGAGTCGAACACCTCAGAGCCACATGGAGCAGATCCCATAATGAAGACAAAGCAGGCCGTGTGAGCTGACAGGAGGCTGTGCCCTCTGCTTCTCCTGTGGTACCCTCATATGCCATACCTGCCGCAAGCAAAATCCACTCTCTAGAAAGCATCTGATATACTTATTTGCCCAGAGGTATGAGTAATAGTCAGTGGCTGTGTGTTTCATTCTTACCCCTCTCCCTCCTCTCTGTCACAAATGCTTATGGGACAAAGTATGAAGTGGTAGGATTTAAAGCAAATGGCTAACACTCAACATTTCTGTTAAATTTTTGAATCAGCCAAGAGGGGAGAAGAGTTGGGATCTTTTCAGGAAAGAGAAAGGAGAGAATGCTCACTGGCCCCAAGATCACATCACAATGATTAGCTTCAAAACCAGCTCCATCCTCCCACAGCTCAATAACTTTCCATTGGTCGTCCACTTCCCACCATATAAAATGCCCAAATCCTTGGACTGAGTGGCCTTTTCCTTTATCCATCACATTTCTTGATCTACTCCCACTCCACCCTTCAACCTGATTTCCCTCACTGCCCCTCAGACACCTTGGGGTCCAGCCCAATTGAATTCATTCCTCTCCTCTTCATCCACGCATTACAATTTTGCAATTTCCCTTACATCAATCCCTCTTCCAAGAAGGCCTTTTCCTTCCAGTTCTGGGGGTCTAGATGCAACCCATCCTTCCAGACTCAACTCAAAAGCTGCTTCATCTCTCCCTCCTTTGAACTCTGGGGGAACTTTTCAGTACCTTGTTGTTGACTTTCCTTCTTGTTCTAAGTTATTTGTACATCTGGCCCATCTCCCTGGAGATTTTTAAATCTCAGATCTGTGTCATATTAATTTCCCAGGTTTCCCTCCCTCCCAAACCCTAGCCAATGCCTGGGAAATGGTAGGTGTGTTGCATCCATGAAGGGTGATCATGATAGTGTCTGGATGCATGATCATGACGGTGGTGAGGATGTGATGGTGGGGTTGGAAGGAGGGAGGTGGTAGGGGTGACGGAAACTAGCCAACAAATCTTCCCCTGGGCAGCCTCCCTTTGGGCTTTCATTTTGCAGTTCCACAACAAGCAGAGCTGTTGTTGCTTTGGAAGAGAAATTAAGATGCCAGGCAGGTACAGACAGCCAAGCACCACAGCTCTATTGAGTCAACCTCGGCCGTCTAGGCCTTTTCTTGCCATCAACAAATGGAATGCTTTATAAGAAGAGACAAAGCACAGCCCTAGATAGAAATATTGAAGGCTCTTTGGCCAGGACATCCCTCAGGAGAGAACACAGTGTAGTCATAATTTATTGCATTCAATATTTTTGCTTCCAATCTTATTTTTATAAACATTATTTCTTAGGCTGCAGCTTAAACACAGATGGAAAAGATTCCGGCTTTGTAATAACAGAAGGTTTATGGCGCACCAGGCCACTGCTCTGTGTTTTTGTGTGGGTAAATGCACATTATCGTGTCCTTAGGTGGGGCAGGGAGATGCCTTTATTATGTGTTTGGACTTTGATCCAACAATTCTGCCTTCACCTCTCCCCTTGGCCAGGGCCTCCAGATGCTCCCAAGGGGAGGAAGTGACAAACACCATAGAGGGGCAAGGGGGAGGAGGTATGGACCAGTCTTTGAAATGCATGCCTGTCTCTGGCTGGATCTGCCATTCCTTGGGTCTTCAAAGGGCCTTGACCCAGGGACAGGGCCTAGACCCCAATGGGTAGAGTAGAAAGGAAGCGAACACTATGGTGCTATGTATATGACTGTGTTGTGTGATCTGCATTGTCTTTGCGTGTGGGGAGGGGCATTTAGAAAGCTGAGCTCATACTGCCCGTGATGCCTTGTGAGCCCCTCTTCCCTCTGCAGGATATTCACGGGTAGGTTCATGTCCATGAACATTCTTAAAAACACGATTTGGCTTACGATGTTCATAGTCTGGATGTACTAGGGTTTGTTTAACCAACCTCATTTGGGTGGGGAAGAGGGAGAGAGGGCAGGAGAGGAGGGAAGGGGCAGGGCTATGGCGAGATCTAAGGAGGAAAAAGGAGAAAGGGAGAGGGAGTCAGACAAGAAGGGTGGGAGGAAGCATTGCGCAGACCAGAGCAGGGGGTCAGGCACGTCTTGGCCCAAGGTGTGGCCTCCACGCATCCACAGATGCACTGCCGGTGGGCGGTGGGCCTAACGGAGCTTGGGCAGGCAGCCTGGAAGACGTGCCATCCTGCCCCTCCTTTCTTTCCTCCCAGGGTTAGTTTTCAGCCGACCGTGTGTGTCAGGAAACACTGGGGACTTTGGGCTGATGGGGGAGACGGGGGGAAGGAGCAATGGCTACATTCAGCTGGGAGGGTCAGTGGAAAGTGAATCGAGGGAGGGGAGAACTGGGGAGGGACCTGTGGGGCCTCGGGAAGGGTAATCGGTCCTACCTGCCAGGCTTCTGGAGAGTCCATGTGGATGAACAGCCGTGTGAAGTGAAATGTTACGAGAGGCCGTCCACAAGGGTCTCCGTCCACAGACGGCCTGTCGGTAGAGCTCTGGGGGAGGGGAACGACCCCCTAGTTGCCTGGAAGAAATGGTGTCTTCGCTGTTTACCGTACAGACAATTCTACTGCGCACAAGTACGGTGGTATGATTCTGGGGGAGCCATCCTTGGAGGATCCCCGAGTGTTCAAACAGGCCAGAGGAAACGGTAACCCACACCTAGAAAGCCTTCTGCCTTCACCGGGCTCAGTCATTTCTGCCCTGCTGGTGACTGTCACACCTGCCCCAGGGGCTTGGCCAGGGACTGAGAGCTTTGAAACAGGAGTGGGTGAAGAATCTGCTTCAGGCAGCCACCAGCTTTAGGAAGATAGTGCCTACCACCTGGGCAGCGTGAGAAACCTGACCCAGGTGCCCAGCACAACAGACCAAGAAACTGAATTTGGCAAACAGTTACAAGCAGGCGTGGAGGGCATGCTGGGCTCCGGCTGCCTCCCTTCCTTGGGGGAACTAAGTGCACTTGCCCGCCCCCAACTCTAGGAGTTTTGGTGAGCCGTCTGTCACTCACATGGCTTCCCAAACCCCACCCCTAAAAACAAAGTGTGAGCACTGTATCTCTGCCCTTGGACTCCCCAGTTGTGAGAGCTAATGCGTTCTCTTTCTGCTTAAGCCTGTTTGAACTGGTCTTTTGTCACCTACAGCTAACAATGTCTCAACAGATACACCAGGCTAATGACTATGAAATACGTTTCAAACCGAGGAACTAAGTCAGGGTGAGAATGAGTCTTTCAAGGGTCAGGGTTCCGCAGAAGTTCAGGAGAGAGGCACACCTCTGCCAGACCTGTACTGTATGGTCAGAAGCAGCAATCACACATGTACGCACACACACAATTAAAGAACACACGGCTGCCTCTGCCCTTGGGATCCAGCACTCAGCACTAGCACAGGTGATCTCTAACCCTGGACATCCACTCTCCTGGGTAACACCGTTCAGGACCCAGGGAAATGCTTCTCCACATCATTCATGTTAAGTCCTTGAATCAAAAGGAGACTGTGTCTAATTGCTATAACAACGTGTGGGTCGTGCTGCTACTGACATCGGAGACGGACCCTGCTCTGGAGTGTAGCGAGGACTGAATGGTAGAAGCACTTAGGTAAGAGAAAAGACAGACTGATTTATCGAATCCTTCCTCTCAGATAGCAAGAGTGCAGTAGAAGTAGCGTGTCTCAATAGTGGCAAACATGCATTTTCTTGCTTCTCTTTGTGGTTCCAGAGGTACTCATAAATTAGCACAGCAGTTGTTACAGTTGTACGGGCAGCTGAGGAACATTTTCCAGTATAAATAATTCATATTTCTCCTACAGTTGTACATATGCAGGTCAAGATGTAACATGCAGTGCGATACTCTTCACGTTGGCAACTAGACAGACGTGGAACAACCCTAGAACTGTGAATGATTTTATTTTTATAAAACTATTTACTAAGATTTAACTAAATTTTCAAAACTTAAATTAAAATTCAGCTTTAAATATTTCACTAAAATTTTTGCATGTATTAGATAAAATGTAATAGCTATACTATTAGTTATATTTGCCTTTTAATTTTTTTTTTTTTTTTTTTTTGTTTTTTTGTGGTATGCGGGCCTCCCTCTGCTGCGGCCTCTCCCGTTGCGGAGCACAGGCTCCGGAGCGCAGGCCCAGCGGCCATGGCTCACGGGCCCAGCAGCTCCGCGGCACGTGGGATCCTCCCAGACCGGGGCGCGAACCCGGTTCCCCTGCATCGGCAGGCGGACGCGCACCCACTGCGCCACCAGGGAAGCCCCTTAATTTTGATAGATAAATTTGAATATTAAAAAAAGTTTAAAACTTATGCAGAAAGGAATTTGAACCTTTGATCTCACAATTTAATTTGCATTTTTAAATTAAAATATCAGGAATTGTTTTTTACAGTTTCAGTTATCTATTGCTGTATAGCAAGTCTTAAAACTTAGTAGCTTAAAATAAATTATTTTTCTCTCTCACAGTTCTGTGGATTTGCTGGCTCAGTGGTCACTTGGAGCGGGGGGCATCTCTTGTGTGGTTGCAGTTGGTGACAAGGTCTAAAGTCAAAGGCAGGTTCAGCTGGACTGTATGTCCAAGATGGCAGCATCTTTACTCTCATATCCAGTGCTCAGCTGGGGTGGCTGGAACAAGTGGAGTCTGGCTGACTCTACTGCTTTCTACTGTGACCTGTCCACATGGCTAGCTTGACCTCCTCAGAGCGTGGTAGTCTCAGAGGAATCAGACTTCTTACAAGATGGCTGGCTTATCCCAGAATGAGCATCCTAAGAGACCCAGGCAGAGAAGCCAAAAGGCTTCCCGTGACCTGTCCTCAGAAATCACGCAGCACCACAGTCATTGCTTTCTACTGGCTAACACTGAGTCACAGGGACAGCCCAGATTCAAGACAGAGGACTACACAAGGTCATGCATACCGGAGATATGGCTCACTGGGAGTTAGCTCTCGAGACCACCACAGTCTGCCCTCTGGGCCCTAATGAATCACGCCCCTCACACTTACAAAAGACACTCACTGTCCGAGACCCCCAAAGCCTCATCCATGAACGAGACTCATCAGGCTTAGGCTCCAGACCCAGGGCCTCAACATCTACTTCAGGTCCGCTGCAGAGGAGGGCCCTCGGGTGTGGGTGCTTAGGGATGCTTCCTCTTGATTTGAGGATCTGTGAGCTGAAGAGACACGTTGTCTTCCTCCCCAAGCCCAACACACAACAAGGAGGTCAGCACAGGTCAACTGCAATAGACACTCTCATTCAGAAAGGATGAGAAAGATGCACAGAGCAATTCTGCAATCAAGCCAGTTCCTTTATTAGGGTCTGGTCCTGCTCTCTGGGGGTGGTTGTCTGTGGCTCTCGGCTCCACACTCTGAATTATCCTTCCTTTTCCAGAAGAAATGGTCAGTGTCTGCAACCAAATGCGCTTCTCAGCCTGCTTCCTGCCCATAAAAAAGGTCTCTTCATTTGGAACTGTCTCTGACCCTTTCAATCCAAGCTGAAAAACTTCTTTTAAAGATCTGTGGGTTTCTTACATATCAAATTATAACCTACTCCTTTAGACAAAAGGCACACCCTCAATTATCTCCAAAAAGGCCCTTCCTACCTTAAGCCACCTGGGAGGTTACTCTGGGATTCTTAGCCCTGCTCTCCAGCGGAGAAGACCCAAGAGGTACACCTTTGGCCTTCTTAGAAGCCCTTTTGTCTATCCAAGGGATCTAAAGACACACCCTTAAATATTTCTAAAGGATCTTAACAGCCACATTCATGACTCTGCATGAAATCACATTTTTCTGGCAGCACCCTGGATGTTCTCTTTGCCCTGAGATCATTTCTTACTTTTTTCCAGCCTTTTGCTGGCTGGGACAATAGACCTGGCTCCTTAGATTTCCTATATTCTGCTCCAAAGCTTCTTTAGTTCATCTCTACCTTTTCCTGTTTTATCAGAGTCAGCTGGAAGAAGCTAATGAGCACTTTCAACATTCTGCTTGGAAATCACCTCAGCCAGATCACAAGGTCATTAGGCACCCTTTCTATTTTGCCCATTCTCACATAATCCTGAGTGACTATCTCAGGTCCCCTCTTCTCCAGCCTCCAATAAGTTTCCCTACTGTTTCGAGCCGTTAGAAACTCAACACTCTTCAGCTTCTGCTCTCCAACTGTCCCAAAGTAAACCACAGGCTTAAGGCTTTCTGTTACATCACTCACTTAACAGCACTCAGGTACCTAAGTCTCCAAAGAAGGCCCCAATGAACAAGACCTCCTGAAATGTATGCCCTGTGTGGTGTCCCCCTCACTAAATCTGGCCTGACCTGTGACTCATGCTAACACATGAAATGCACTGGATATACATGGCACAAGTTTTGGATGTGGCCTTTAAGGGGACTGGCCGTTTCCTCTGCCTCTTTTTTGAAATACTCCCTTCTGGGAGTCCTGAATTGCCATCTGGGAAGTCCAGCTACCCTACTGGAGAAACCACATGGAGAGAGAGAGGCACAGAGATTATATGGAAAGAAGGAAAGGACCAGCTGTCCCAGCATCCCAGTTGAGCCTCTTGATGACTCTAGCCCCACCCATCACCCAGGCACAAGCCCGTGAGAATTCCCAAAGAAGCAGAAGAGATGTTCAGCTAAGCCCAAGCAACCCACAGAACCATGAAAGATAATAAAATAGTGATTGTTTTAAACCACCAAGCTTTGGAGTGTTTTGTTACACAGCAATAGGTAACTGAAACCACTCTGAATACAAGCACATTTTATATTTAATCCTTTAGGTCATTACTGTCACTAGAACACAAATTATGAGTTCTCTATTATAAAAGCATGATTACTAATTTTGCTGAAATTAAGGAAGGCCAAAAAATAAATTTTAAAGAATATATACTAATTTATGAATCATAAATGTTATTATAAATGTCTTTATTATTCATTCAAACATCACTGGTCCATCAACAGAACCCCTGATGTGCTCAAAAATAATTCAATTCAGTGGTCTTCAATATTTTGCAAACTTCCAGTCATATAAAAATCATAACTTTATGTGTCTTTTTCAGTTTTATCATTTTGAAGATAAACTTCCCAAGGTTGAAGGATAAAACAGATTTTAATTAACAGTTTGTTAGCTGGACTTAGAACTTTGAAATATTTAGACATATGGTCTGTGGGCCTCCATTTTATCTTTCCCCAGGAGTGGATATCACTAGAACCAATGAAATAGGTGCCTGACCAAGGTGGAGGCCAGAAGAGATGCTGGGCACTTTCAGGGCTGGAAGGGACACCTGAGCCACCACACCAGCAAAGACCAGAGTGGAGCACTGAGGTGGGCTGGGATGTTGAGAAGCCCGCTTGCCCCACCACTGCTCCACTGGCCATACCCAAATGGCATGGCCTGGCCTGGGACCAGGTGTGTGAACATCCCCAGAGTTATCCTAAAACCTGACTTGCACTGGAGAGCATCACATCCTTCTGAGGCCCCCAGGTCTGGGCCCAGGGCCTAGTGTTCCACTCAGAGGAGTCTGTAGTCAAACAGAGTCAGAGTCTCCTACTGATGAGTAACTGAGATCTATGTCTTCCACGTTGACCTATTTCTACAGTTTCGAATGTGCTTCTTTTTCCTAATAGTTTTCTTCCAAGTATAAGTTCTGAAAAGCCCTAATCTTTTCTTTGCAAAATTAAGGTGAAAAGGATTTGTCCCTATTTAGTCAAAAGTGTACAGTGGGGGAGAAGAGAAAGGGGGATGGGGAGCTTGGATTGAGATGGTAACAGCCACAGCTTTTTTTCCTTTTTTTTTTTTAATCTTTATGAGGACTTTTTTTTTAATTTAACATCTTTATTGCAGTATAATTACTTTACAATGGTGTGTTAGTTTCTGTTGTATAACAAAGTGAATCAGCTATACATATACATATATCCCCATATCTCCTTCTTGCGTCTCCCTCCCACCCTCCCTGTCCCATCCTTCTAGGCGGTCACAAAGCACCCAGCTGATCTCCCTGTGCTATGCGGCTGCTTCCCACTAGCTATCTATTTTACATTTGGTAGTGTATGTATGTCCATGCCACTCTCTCATTTCGTCCCAGCTTACCCTTCCCCCTTCCTGTGTCCTCAAGTGCATTCTCTATGTCTGCATCTTTATTCCTGTCCTGCCCCTAGGTTCTTCAGAACTTTTTTTTTTTTTTT
>NW_021145359.1:0-9558 GCF_002837175.3 Physeter macrocephalus | reverse complement strand
TTTTCTCAGGGTGTATGCCCAGTAGTGGGATTGCTGGGTCATATGGTAGTTCTATTTTTAGTTTTTTAAGAAACCTCCATACTGTTCTCCATAGTGGCTGTATCAGTTTACATTCCCACCAACAGTGCAAGAGGGTTCCCTTTTTTCCACACCCTCTCCAGCATTTATTGTTTCTAGATTTTTTTGATGATGGCCATTCTGACGGGTGTGAGGTGATACCTCAAGGTGGTTTTGATTTGCATTTCTCTAATGATTAGTGATGTTGAACATCCTTTCATGTGTTTGTTGGCAATCTGTATATCTTCTTTGGAGAAATGTCTATTTAGGTCGTCTGCCCATTTTTGGATTGGGTCGTTTGTTTTTTTTTTATATTGAGCTGCACGAGCTGCTTGTCTATTTTAGAGATTAATCCTTTGTCAGTTGCTTCGTTTGCAAATATCTTCAACCATTCTGAGGGTTGCCTTTTCATCTTGTTTATTGTTTCCTTTGGTGTGCAAAAGCTTTTAAGTTTCATCAGCCACAGCTTCTTGAAGGCCAGGGAAGCCGGGACGTGTGCGTAACCAGGCTCACGTGTAGGTCTCAGTTCTGCAAGGCTATGCAGGTCGAGGATCTGGATCTTAAGATGGCACAATGTCTGGGGCTCGTGTGCAGCTCTCTGCCTGCCTGATCTTTCTTCTCACTGGACCAGGGGGTCACTGGGAGTGAGAGTCTCAGAACTGTCTAGGGGAGCAGCTGGCGGTGATGGCTGACCATCCTACTGGAGGTTCAGGCTCACAGCTCTGGTGTGGAAGGGGCACTGCCTGGGATTGGGCCCTCACTCTGCCCCTTTCTAACCTGGGGGCCTCAGGCAAATTACTTAATCCCTTTGTACCAGTCTCCTAATGGATAAAATGGGGATGATGATGAAGATGAAGACGATGATAGTTCCTGGGAGGGTTAAATGAGTAACAGGTAAAGTGCGAAGAACAGAGCCTGGCACACAGGAAGTGCCTAAGTTAACATTTGCCAATAGAGAAAACAGTCCAGGAGAAAAATGGGGTAAACGCAGATTTGCATGAGGGTTGTTTCTCAGTTAAATGCAAATTCACTAAGGAGGGGTGTTCAGATCTTTTCAGGCCAGAAGTCTTCATGTGGCTCAGAGCTGGGCCCCTGCCTGGGAGCAGAGGTGTCTTCCAAGTCACTGCCACACAACCGCCAAAGTTTTTTCAAAAAGGTGTCCTTGGGTCTGGATTAAAATTGTAGTCAGTCACCCAGAGCAAGGATGCCTGCATCTCTGGTTTGTCCTGCATTTCCATAACTTGTGCACTTAGGGAGCTTTAGTCTTCCCGCCCCCCCCCCCCCGCAGAGGCTCATCCTGTGACACGCTGAAATTAGAGTCGGAGTTAAGACTTGAGGTTGAAGATTCACGGGGTGACCTCAGGCACATCCCTCCCCGTCTCAGAGACTCAAGTTTTCTAGCTTATAAAATGAAGTAGCTGGACTAGATAATTTCAAAGTCCCCAGTTCACTCTAACATTCTGGGACATGGAGCCTCACTACCCGCCCAAGCCTGGCCCTGGGTCAAAGCCCACGTTGGGGGTCAAAGCCCACGTTGGGAGCAGTGTCCGTCCACTCAGCCAGGGGCTGTGGAAGGCCATTGAGGTGGCCCCTTGGGCTTGGTTGAGCCACCTTGCCCTCCCCTTCGTTCAGAGACCTCTCCCCCAGGTCCCAGGATGCCCAAGGGACTTCCCGGTTGGGCCCACCTCAAAGCCTGGTCCAAATGGGGGACACCTGGCCCTGGGGATGGAGATGAGGAACAAGAGCCAGTCTTGGGCAAACACAGAGAAATTGAGACCATCACCCAGGGGCAGTATCCTGTACTCACAAAGGACAAGGGGGTGGGAAGAGGCCAGGGGTCCTAAAATCTCAGGCAAGGCCAAAACTTGATTTAGCTCCTGGAGATGAAGGCAAGTCTGGCCTCCTCCCCAAAACCATGCTGAGCCCCCAAAAGAGTGGGAGTTGTGAACCCAACATTCAATACAGCAGGTGGCAAGACTGGAGCCATATGAAAGTCCACTCAGGAGAATAAACACTATCACGTTAGGCCAGTTAGTCAGAAAGCTAGACAGTTCTGCAAGGTTCAGCACGCGTGTGGTGGGGATTCCATGCCTCGTGACGTGCCTCGTGGAAGTGCATCTACCTGTATGTAGGAGGTTTCTTCACATCTGTAGGAAAGTCTGTGATGGGCCTGGGGTGTCTGTGAGAAAAACAACAGAATAGCTGGTGGTTACCTATGTAGCCTCTGAGGCCAGACTGACTGGGCTTGAATCCCAAATTTACCCATTATTAGCTTTGTGACCTTGCTGTCACCTCTATGTAACTCAATTCACCCATCTGTTAATTGGGATAAATAACAATACCTACTTCATGAAGTTGTTGTAATCCTCTCGTGTAGTGTTAGAACAATGCCTACTGTGTAGGAAATTTCCAGTAGGTTATAATTACCATGCGTGACGGTATATCCACATCGACAAATATAGATTCAACTGTTTCTACATAAAGGTTTAAGGCTGTCTGTATGTCTTTGAGTATGAATATGTACACATCTGTGTCTCTCTATATTTGCTTAGGTGTCCGAGACCTTTCTGTGCGTCCAGTGATAATAACGGCTGGCATTTATTTCGTGCTCACTATGTCAGGCACTACCCCCAAGAGTTCTACGGGTATTCACGTGGAAACACATGTGAATGTGAATAGCTGAGCACGTTTCCAGACACATGCCAGTGAGTACCTGTGAGTGTGGGCTGTCAGCCCTGCCCAATGAGACCCCCTTCCTGAGTGAGCTGTGCGAGAGATGAAGACTCGCACCGTCGCCTGCCTGCCCACAGCACTGAGTTGGGGGCAGTAAATTACACCCACCCCCCACCCCCTTTCCCAGGCTCTGAGTTAGCTTGAATCGCATGCATCTTCTTTCTTCCAATAGGAAAGGGCAAACAAGGAGCCTGGAGAGAAGCCCACCAATCACAGCCTTCCTTTCATCCTATGCCTGCCTTGGTCTTGCCTTGGCCCCAGGGAGCTCAGGAAGGATTCCCGCTCGGCTGGGCCATCTTTTCACAGTGTGTACCGTTTTTATGCTGAGTGGCATCTACTTCTGACTCACTGTGTATCCTGCCCGAAAGGGCAGAGTCTAACACGACCAAGATAGTGAATTATCCTCGTGGGGAAAGCCTTCACATTTTACCTGTTATGTTTCCTTTGGTTCCATTATCCAATGCTGGTAACATTTCAAGCATAAAAGGATATTTGAAAATTTATGAATGTGCTTTCCTTTCTTGCCTTTATGAATACATGACCTTCATCTTTCTTGGCCCGAGGCATCCATCTCTTCCTGGGGAGAGACTAGGATGGAGGTTTGACATAGAAAGCACAAAAGAAAAATGCTGTAATGTTTGGCATCTGACATGCAAAATATGATTATGCGGTTGGTCAAAAGTCTTCTAAACCAGGCTATTCTCTTGAGAGCATATTTTCTGGATGCCTTCATCTCTCTCCTTGGGCGTGATCATGGCATTTTATGTAATGGATGCCCAGGCAAGAAGAGGAAGTCCCATCTGCTTTGCTCCAGAAAGGGAACCCTGGTGAGGCCCCTGTCCCAGTCTCCCAGGCTGCTCTGAACCCACCTGGCCTCTGCCTCTGATACCAAAGCTCCAGGTAAGGCAGAGGAGCCTCGGGAGTTCAGCTTCACAGGCCAACTGCAGTTCCCACACGCCTGGCTACCAAGCTGTGAGCCCGCAGTGTGGCCAGGGTCACGGCTGCCCAACAAGGAGATGCCACAGGAAGGGAGGGGGCACCGCTGGGTCAGTGGGAGGCCCTGTGGGAGTTTAGCCAGGAGAATCCAGTGGGCTGGGCAGCTAGGGGCACCACAGGGGCTCTGGCCAGACCAGGAGGGACCACACCACGAGTTACAAACTCAGCTTCAAGTACAATCCGTGGCCAGCAGGCAGAAGGGACCTTGCCGGGAAACCAGAGGACACCACACCACAGGATCCCAACACCTCGCTCCTACCAGATGTCACATAAGCTGCCCTTGTCCATCCACACACCTCAACCTCATCTTCGTGGGAGGAGCTTAGGAAGGCAATCTGAAAACTGAACACTTTTCTCTAAGAGAAACAAACATCACTTAACAGGACAGGCTAAACTGTTGGGTCCCCTGGCGTTTAAATCCAGTTGAACATTTCATTATTTTTCTTACTACTCATCAGATAGGGGTTGGGGGAAAGGCCAGATTTGTTACATAATAAAGAAATTACTTTTTATTTTGCACAGATGAAGTGTGAGTGAAATTTTCAACCCTACTGCACACACAAAAATAGACGACCCTGCCCTGCCCACACTGACGTGCCAGCTGGCCTGTCCAACTAAAGACAACGATCCTGGCAGAGGACAAGTCCTGGCCTCCTCCAGGTGGCGTGGGACAGGTCCTGGCAGAGGCATCCCTCCCGCCCAAGCGCTCACATCAACTTTCTTGGGCTCACACACAACGGGTCCCTTCCCCCTTCCCTATCTGTGCTTTTTTGAGGGAAAGAACAAGGTTTTAATTCTCTTTCCAGGCCCTTCCCGTCCAGGCATTTGGGCTCCTAGCCCTGGCCGCTGTCTCAGAGGCCTTTCCGATCCCTCCTCCTTCCCCCAGGGAGGTGGGAATGTGGGGTGTGAATTGAGTGAGGTCCAAGGTGTCTGGAAGGAGGGGCAGGGGTGGAGAGCAGCCCACGCAGAGGGCGATGCTGCCACCTACTGGAGTCCTGGGGAGAGGCAGCCCAGCTGGGGAACCATGTTCCACTGGCCCAGGGTGGACCACATCAGAATACTGCCCTCGAATGATTCGTTTTCCTTTTTCCAGAACAGTGTCTCACCTATTCCTCCATTTGGTCATCTGGCTTGCTGGTTGGAGCAATATCATTAGTCCCATTTTATGGATGAGTAAACTGATACTCAAGAAAGAGCAGAATGTTCTCTGACATCACATGACTGAGGATGGCTTGAAGGCAACATTTAATCTCAAGCCTCCCGGCCAAGAACTGAGTCCCCAACTCAGTGGTCAGACTAGGGTGCCCTGGGAAACGAGAGGGGCCCCCTTAGGAACAAGGTTGATAGGGTCACCCCCAACATCCAGGAAGACAGTGTGAGGCAAGGGGGGTATCTACCTCCTCCTGCTGGGACTAAGGCACCAGGCAGTAATAACAACCCTGTAGTAGCTCAGGGCCTGATATATGTCCACAGTGATAACGTTTTCTAAGGATTCACACACACATTAGCACACAGATCATTTCAGCTGCTCTGATACCATCTTCTGAAACGCCACAGAGCAGGCTGTCTGCCGGGACCAACGCCTGTCCTGATTAATTGGGCTCCTCCGTATCTCAGAGGGCCCATCCCACCTGCATGGTCCTGTTCAGAGTTCTCAGTCTTATGGCCTCCCTGGTTCCCCAGTCTCTAGGATCTGGATCCCAGCTCTGCCCTGTGGCTGGTGGGCAGGACTCCCCAGGTCACAGGCTGCCCACCAGAATCACCCACACTTGGCCTCCCTAGGCCCTGGGACACTTGCATCTCAGACCAGTTGACAAAGGCACCCAGACGTTGAACAGAGTTGGCCCTACCACATCCCAAGTCCCCACGGCAGGGTCAGTTTCCCCAGGCCCTCTTTTCCAGCAAGAAGGACGCTAGCCCCTCTCAGCCTTATCCTGCTGTGAATAACTGCCAAGTGGAGAGAGGGTGTACGGTTCAGAGCCAGGGCTGGAGTCTGAGCCCCAATGGCCTTCAAAGGCACCACCCTCAGGTAGCCACACCAGCCCTCCATCTCAAAACCACAGCACTAATAGAAACTTCTCTGAGGTGACTTAGGGGGCAAATTATGAAGCCATGAAAACACAACTGAAGAAAAAGACTACTGAACTGACCTCAGGATAGGCAATGACTTTCGAGGCAAAGAAGCGCTCGTACAGGGAAAGACATGGCATAAAACGTTGGAACTTCTGTACATCAAAAACATCTCAAAATAAAAGGCCTCAGAGAAAGTTTTCTATACCCTTAACATGTTTCTTCCACCTACGTCTTTTAATGTCCTTGCTGTTTTTTGTTGGGAACATTAGGTTGTGCTTTTATATATTAAAGGAAAAGTTTACTTATTTTGAACTCTTTGAATTTTGAAACTTTGAGTGTATTACCTACTGACTAAAAAAGAAACAGATGGCATTTTAAAGATAAATCAGACAAAATACTTTGAGTCTACGTGAACAGGTGATGAATGAAAATTTAATATTAAAAAAAATTCCTGGGAATTCCCTGGTGGTCCAGTGGTTAGGACTCTTTGCTTTCACTGCCAGGGCCTGGGTTCAGTCCCTAGTCAGGGAACTAAAATCCCACAAGCTGTGCAGCATGGCCAAAAAAAAAAAAAAAAAAAAAAAAATTCCTAAGGGCACTGCTGCCCCAGCCCTCAGCCCAGACAGCAGGGAAAGGCAAAACTGTGAAAGTGACTAAGTTTGTCTCTAGCAGCCCCACCCTCTGCTTTCTGCTCCCCTATCCTGCTTCCAAGCACCCCTCTTTCCCAAAGCCCCCTGCACCCTCCCTCCCTCTCTTTCCCCACCCGCACAATCTGCTCTCAGATGGGCTTTGCTTGACTCATGCATGCTGAAGGCCTGAGGAGGGCCTGACAGGCCGCCCACTCGGGGAAGCATTAAGGAGCAGGAGGAAAGCTGCAGCCATTGAGGTCGGACATTATTTTAGTTTCTGACATCAACCCTGCAGGCCAAGCCCACTGTTAAGCAGCTGATACATAGCAAATCACGGCTTTCTGGCACTGGTGTGGGCATTAAGGAAGAGTTAAGGGGCTTCTCTGGTGGCACAGTGATTAAGAATCGGCCTGCCAATACAGGGAACACGGGTTCGAACCCTGGTCCGGGAAGATCCCACATGCTGCGGAGCAACCAAGCCTGTGTGCCACAACTACTGAAGCCCGCGCGCCTAGAGCGGGCAACAAGAGAAGCCACCACAGTGAGAAGCCCGCGTACCACAACAAAGAGTAGCCCCCACTCACCACAACTGGAGAAAGCCCATGTGCAGCAACAAAGACCCAACTCAGCCAATAAATAAATAACTTTATTTTTTAAAAAAGAGTTAAAAGTTTGTCGCGGTGATGTTGTTTTTTGATGACAATCTCGAAAAGGCCTGAGCCCTGGCATAGAGCCCTAGATGAGTCCTTATATAGGAAACAGGTGATAAGAGATCCATCTCCCAAGGGCCAGCATCCTAGGAGTCATTTTCCCAAATGGCAGGTGCAGCCAGAGGGCGGATGGGGGCCCTTTCTGTGCCCTGGCTACAGCACGGGGCTGACAGGCAGATGACTGGGGGCCATCCCTCCCCGCGAGCCCAGACCTTCACTGGACAAAACAGTCTGTAGGATAGGAAAAGCACCTCTTCTCTGTCCAAGCCCCAAACCCCGCACCCACCATGAGGGAGCAAGTCCACTTTTCCCTATGTGTTTCCTGCACAATGGGAGATGATTTGCGCCAGTGTCCCATTAGTCCCGGGACAGAAGTCCCTGCCCCTCCTCCTGACAGCGGCACTCAACTGTCACCCTCACTGCCAAGACTCTGCATTGGCCCAAGTCTCCTCCTATCCAGACCTCCTGTCCCTCTCTCCCCTCTCTCTTCTTGGCCTGCCAGAGTCTGGGAAAGGCAGAAAGCTCTGGACAGGCCCCACGTTGCCCTGCAGGCTGCAGATAAAACAAGGCTCAGTGGCTGGACCTGTGGCTGGTCCCGTGGCTGGTCTTGTGGCTGCCCTGCTTGGGCTCCACTCCTAGGGGGAGCTCCCTACGGCAGAGCCACAGCGCCACCTGGTGTACAGGGCCACCTGCGCAGCTAGGCCAGAGCCTGCCCAAAGACAGACGACACCTCCTCGATGCCTCTTCTTAACTATTTCACTGTCTAGTCACTGGGGGTCTTCCCTAGATCCCAGGAGAGCCCCATCCTGAGGGCTGATGGATGACTGTCAAGCTGAGGTCCCAGCCACATCTCTGACACACAGCCCCATACACATAGCAAAACACACAGAAAGGGCCTGGGCTTCTGTGTCAGGTGGAGTGGATCACTCCCATCTCCTCTGGCTGGTGTACGTCTGAGCTCAGGCAATTACATAACCTATGAGCCTCAGTGCCCTGCCTCTAAAATGGGAGCAATAAAAAGGCTGCTGAGGAATAGATTAGGTAATAAAGGTCCTACAGCAGCCACTGGCTCATTGCAAGCGTTCAAGAAATAATGGTTTCCTTTCCCTTCTGTCTGGGCTCGGTGCCTTGGGAAACCTAGACTTACCCAAAGGCAGGGCCAAGGGGATAGCCAACACCCAAAGTCTAGGATGGGAGATGTTTCTATCTCAGCTCCTCCAAAAAGCCATTCCAAGCTACTCCACCAACTGCTATTTGCCTCTCCGAACACCTTCAGTTGAGGGTGACCAACCCACCTCGTTTGCCAGGGAATGAGGGATTTTCAGGAAGAGACCTTTGGTGCTAAAACTGGGGTATCCCAGGCCAGCTTGGATGCATTGGTCACCTAGTCCTTATCTTTCCACACAGTCCAGTTCTAGGGCTTCACAGAATTGCGGGCTGTAGCCCAGGAAACTGCATTGTAATATTCCCCAGCTGATTCTTATAAACACCAAGTCACTGCCCCTACTCTCTGTGCTTTATCTTCACCTTCTCGTGGGAACACTACTCTTCAAGTAGATGGGAAGCCACCTGAGGCACGGCACACACCTTGCAAAGACTCCAGAGAACTTTGTAAAAACCAGGCTCCATACCTGAATCTGCAAAGTAAACCAGCAGCAACGAGGCCCACGTTCTCCACTCAGCTTTAGAGTTTGCACCCATGTGTTGCTCCTCTATTATCTTCCACTCATTCATTCATTATTTGTTGAGTGCCTATTAGCTCAGCACAGGAGGAATTAATATTCTAATGGTGGGAGATAAGCAACTGCCACTTATATAAACACAGTAATTATTTTTAATTTTTAAATTTAATTTAAATTTTTTTTATACAGCAGGTCCTTATTAGTTATCAGTTTTATACACATCAGTGTATACAGGTCAATCCCAATCGCCCAATTCATCACACCACCATCCCCACCCCCTGCCACTTTCCCCCCTTGGTGTCCATATGTTTGTTCTCTCCGTCTGTGTCTCAATTTCTGCCCTGCAAACCGGTTCATCTGTACCATTTTTCTAGGTTCCACATACATGCGTTAATATACGATATTTGTTTTTCTCTTTCTGACTTACTTCACTCTGTATGACAGTCTCTAGATCCATCCACATCTCTACAAATGACCCGGTTTCGTTCCTTTTTATGGCTGAGTAATATTCCATTGTATATGTGTATCGCAACTTCTTTATCCATTCGTCTGTCGATGGACATTTAGGTTGCTTCTATGTCCTGGCTATTGTAAATAGTGCTGCAATGAACATTGGGGTGCATGTGTCTTTTTGAATTATGGCTTTCTCTGGGTATACGCCCAGTAGTGGGATTGCTG
>NW_021145358.1:66114-134125 GCF_002837175.3 Physeter macrocephalus | reverse complement strand
GACGGTTGCACAACAATAATGTATTTAACGCTACTGAACTATACACTTAAACACGGCTAAAATGGTAAATTTTATGCTGTGTGTATTTTAGCACAATAAAATTTTTTTAATAAAATTATTTGCTGCTTATGTAAAATTCAAATTTAACTGAATGCCCTTTTTTTTAAAAAAAAATTTTTTTTTCTGGGTGTGTGTTTGTCTTGATGAATCTGACATGCCTACACCCAGAGGCATTTTAGCTCTCCCACCTGGGTCTGTGTGGTGGGTTGCTTGGCACACAGGTGTGAGCCAATGGCTGCAGTACAGCCTCATGCAGGGGTGGCCCCAAAGGATGGTGGAGGGGTGTTCTCCCCCGTGGGCAGAGCTGTGAGAGAGTCTCTGACTAGCCACTCTGTGGGACAGAGAGGTGACCTGAGGTGAGAGTATACACAGATTCCTGGGCCAGGGCCAGAAGGAAAAGATCTGGAAGATCAGGACTTCCCTGGTGGGCGCAGCGGTTAAGAATTCACCTGCCAGTGCAGGGGACATGGGTTCGAGCCCTGGTCCGGGAAAATCCCACATGCTGCGGAGCAACTAAGCCCACCTGAGGTGAGAGTATACACAGATTCCTGGGCCAGGGCCAGAAGGAAAAGATCTGGAAGATCAGGACTTCCCTGGTGGGCGCAGCGGTTAAGAATTCACCTGCCAGTGCAGGGGACATGGGTTCGAGCCCTGGTCCGGGAAAATCCCACATGCTGCGGAGCAACTAAGCCCGTGTGCCACAACTACTGAGCCTGTGTGCCACAACTACTGAGCCTGTGTGCCACAACTACTAAAGTCCGCGCACCTAGAACCCGTGCTCTACAACAAAGAATAGCCCCCTCTCGCCGCAACTAGAGAAAGGCGTGTGCAGCAACAAAGACCCAATGCAGCCAAAAATAAATAAATAAACAGACTAATAATTAATTATTTTTCTTAAAAAGATCTGGAAGATCAAAGACAAGGAGGTCTGGGGTAGAGCCATCAATGGACAATCAGGAGTGGACTGAAACACGAGGATTTCTGTATCGGCATCAGCATCCTCCAGAAATCATCCACCACAAAGAAGGCTTGGAACAACCACAGAGACCACATGACTCAGCCAAGCGATGTCGGCCACATTTGTCATTTGTCACGTAATGGGCACGTGAACAGAGGGGCCACGGGGCAGAGAAGGGGTGACGTGTAGGCCATCAGTAGGAACCCTCATTTACCATGATGATTCAGCTACCACTACTTCTGGAATGGTCCAGCTTATCAGCAACAGAGACCAATGCTGACATCAGGCAGGACCTAATCAGGAAGAGTCCTTTGACCTGGCAGGAATCTTCTCCTTGCTTCCACCTGAGCCTCTCCGCATCCTCCTTCCTTCCCTCTCTTCTTCTCAGAGTGACACCCGCATTGTCTGGATGGCCCTGCTGGCCTCCATTGGCTCCAAAATAAACCTCTAGCACAGGAGCCCCCAACCCGCTGGGCTGCGGACTGATACCAATCCACAGCCTGTTAGGAACTGGGCAGCACAGCAGGAAGTGAGCGGCAGAGAGCGAGCAAAGCTTCATCTGTATTTACAGCCACTCCCCATCGCTCACATTACCACCAGAACCATCCCCCCGCCTTCTGTGGAAAAATTGTCTTCCACAAAACCGGTCCCTGGTGCTAAAAAGGTTGGGGACCACTGCTCTAACCCCTCCTAGGTGCACCTGGAGGGCACTTCTTCCACAGATATCCATGTTCTCTTTTTTTAATTTATTTTTTATGAGCTGAAATTTTCTTTCTTTTTTTTAAAAAAATAAATTTATTTTTGGTTGTGTTGGGTCTTCTTTGCTGCACGTGGGCTTTCTCTAGTTGTGGTGAGCAGGGGCTACTCTTCATTGCAGTGTGCGGGCTTCTCGTGATGGCTTCTCTTGTTGCAGAGCACGGGCTCTAGACATGTGCACTCAGTAGTTGTGGCTCGCGGGCTCTAGAACGCAGGCTCAGTAGTTGTGGTGCATGGGTTTAGTTGCTCCGCGGCATGTGGGATCTTCCTGGACCAGGGATCAAACCTGTGGCCCCTGCATTGGTAGGCGGATTCTTTTTTTTTTTTTTTTGCGGTACACGGGCCTCTCACTGCTGTGGCCTCTCCCGTTGCGGAGCACAGGCTCTGGACGCACAGGCTCAGCAGCCATGGCTCACGGGCCTAGCCGCTCTGCGGCATGTGGGATCTTCCCAGACCGGGGCACAAACCCGTGTCCCCTGCATCGGCAGGCGGATTCTCAACCACTGCGCCACCAGGGAAGCCCTCTCCTTTAGCTCTTGATGGTCAATTTCAAGTGTCAATCTGGCTGGGCTAAGGGGTCCCTAAGAGAGGTGGGAAAACATTTCTAGCTGCATCTGTGAGGGCATTTCCGAAGAGCTTAGCATTTGAATCAGAGGACTGAGTAAGGAAGTTTACCCTCACCAGTATGGGTGGGCATCACCCACTCCAGTAAGGACCTCAATAAAGCAAAAACTTGGAGCAAGGATGAATTTGCTCTCTCTCTCTGTTAAGCTGGGCTCTCCATCTTCTCCTGCCCCCATACATCAACACCTTGGTTTTCAAGCTTTGGGACTCAGCTGGAACTTCCACCATCAGCTCCCCTGGTCTCTGGGTTTGGACTGAACTACACCACTGGCTTTCCTGGGCTCCAGCTTGCCCATGGAAGATTGTGGGACTTCTTAGTTTCCATAATCACGTAAGCCTCATGATAAACCTTTCTATACATCTATATGTAACCGACTGGTTCTGTTTCTCTGGGGAATCTTGACTCATACATGAAGGATTTGATTTTGCCCCATTTGATGGGTGAGGAAAGAGTGCAGACAGCCTCCTAAATCAGGAAGAGGCTGGGTCAGGACTCAGACCCAGAACCCCCAGCCTTAAACCACCCACAGTGCTGCTGCCCCAGGCCCATCTGAGCATTCTATACACAGACTCTGCCCAGCCTGGGGTGAGGGCACCCAGCACGCAGAGGTGCTCAGCGAACACACACTGGGTAGCCGATGCCAGGCAGTCTGCACCCCTTCACTCGGGGCTGCTGGGCTGCTGGTGTCCACAAACCCCTCTGATCTCCTGGGCCTCAAGCCTCGGTGTGCAGGCCCAGCGGGCCATGCTGGCCTTGTGAATGTCACTGCGCCTTGAATTCACCTCCTGGGGACTTCAATGTTGCCCAGGTCTGAGTGAGAAGCTGCCAGAGGGGCCCCGAGGAAGTGGCTTCGCTCCTCGGAGTCTTGGATACCCCTCTGCAAGTGTAAGCAATAGTTTAGTGGGTAGAATGGTGGTTCCCCCAAAGGTATGTCTTCTCGGAACCTGTGAACGTGAACTTATTTGGAATAAGGGTCTTTGGAGGTGTCATTAAGTTGAAGATCTCAAGATGAGATCATCCTGGATTATCTGGGTGGCCCTTAAATCCAATGACAAGTGTCCTTATAAGAGACAGAAGAAGAGGAGGAGGTGATGTAAAGACAGAGACTAGAGTGATGCGGCCACAAGTCAAGGACGCCTGGAGCCCCCAGCAGCTGGAATTGACAAGGAAGGATCCTCCCCTAGAGCCCTCAAATGGAGTGTGACTATGCCAACACTTTGATTTAGGACTTCTGGCCTCCACAACTGCAAGAGAATAAATTTCTGTTGTTTTACACCCCCTAGTTTGTGATACTTTGTTACAGCAGCTGCGAGAACCTCATGCAGTGTCCTCTGAATCATCTGTGATGATTCGGTTTCAGTTGGTCTGGTGGGTTTTATACTGTGCCCATCCTCTGGGCACATCTGGTCAGTGATTTGCAGTCACACATTTGACCCTGCAAGTGGCCCTGCACCCAGGTGTCCGTCGACCCCTCAGGGAACTATTTACTTCTCTCTTCTCTTCTTTTTTCCTTCCCTTTCCTTTCCCTTTCCCTCTCCTTCCTTCCTTCCTTTCCTTCTTTTTTCCTTCCTTCTTTCCTTCCTTCCTTTCTTTCTCTCTTTTTCTGCTGGTAAAATATATGACAAAAAATTTACCCCTTTAAACTGCCACTTAGTACATTAACTATGTGTCCAACCATCACCTCTTTCTCGTTCCAGAACATTCTCATCACCTCAAAAGGAAACCCTGTACCCACTAAGCAGTCACTCCCCGTCCCCCTCCCCCAGCCCCTGGCAACCATTAATCTGCTTTCTGTCTATGGATTTGCCTGTTCAGACATTTCGTACAAATGGAATCATATACTGTGTGGCCTTTCGTGTCTGGCTTCTTTCACTTGGCGTAACGTTTTAGAGGTTCATCACATTGTAGCGTGTATCAGAACTTCATTCCTTTTTATGGCTGAGTAATATTCCACCATACGGAGGTACCATCTTCTGTTTATCCATTCAGCAGACACTTGGATTGTTTCCATCTCTTGGCAATTGTGACTAGTGCTGCTGTGAACATGGGTGTACAAACACCTCTTTGAGACCCTGCTTTCAACCCTTTTGCACATATACCCAGAAGTGAAATTTCTGGATCACACGGCATTTCAATGTTTAACTTTTTGAGGAACCGCCAAACTTGTCCGCAGCGACTGCACCATATCACGTTTTTACAAGTTGCAGCGCATAAGTGTTGCGATTCCTCCACATCCTTGACCACACTTGTTATGGATTGTGGCCCTCCTAGTGGGTGTGGCGTGGTCCGTTTTCCTTCCCATCCTTTTGTCCCCTTCTCACACACTACACCAGTTACTGATTTCTGATGACATCTGCCTATCATCCATCTCCCTGCTCTGAGAGGCCACACAGCTATTTGTGAATTGGGGAGAATGACCTGGGTCGGGCCCACTGGAGGCGTTATTTAGTTTCCCAGCCCAACACCTTCTAAAACATCCATGGTGAATTCCATCCCAAATATATCCCAGCGTGCAGCCTAGTATGGGAATAGAAGAGGGTCCCTGGGGGCTGACTTCTTTCCTGGAGCCTTGCCACCCACAATGGCAGCCTTGAGTCTCTTTGGGAACCTTTCGGTCTCTTTGAGGCCAGGCCAAAACCCACCTCTCCCGCCACCCCAGCATATCCCCCCAGAAAAGCAGCCTGTGGTTGAATTAGAATCATGGTGGCCACCCACTGTCCCCCCCACCCAAGGCCTGCTGTGACCCATCGTCACCTTCAAAGAGGCTGTTCAGAGAGCAGACGAAGGCTCTAAAATATACACACATGCCTATTTTTCTTTCCCCACCAGCATCGCCGGAGCTTTGGCCACATATCCATGTCCCACAAGAGGCTCCTTTGAAGCAAGAATGGGGCCGTGAGGGGGGGCCCACAGAAACCCACAAGCGCCCACCGTTCCTGGGAAGAGCCCCAAATGGGGTACCTGGTCAGCCTGGGCTGCCCACATCTCAGCAAGGCGTGGCTAGCGAGGGCCACTTCTGTGGGAGCCAGGAGCCCAACAGATGGGGTTTCAAAGAAACTGGTCTGGGGGAAAGCTAAGATCCTAAATGTCCTTTTTTCCAAAGTCATGGAATTTCCCTGCAGCAGCCATGGCCGCTGCTTACCCTCGAGGGACCTCTCTTGGTACAAGAGAAGAATGCCATTTCCCTGGACTTGGAGGCTGGCATGGAACTTGAGGAGGGGCTGGATCAGGACGTGTGGCAGAGCTGTGAATTCAGGACTGGCGGGTGAATTCCGGAGTGCGACCCATGCTGGTTTAAGTCACTGAGTGGGACAGGCCTGGGATTGGCTAAGATCTACTTGAGACCCAGCCTGGGCTGTGGTGGAGGCCCGAGGGGACTTTGGTGTGGTTTGAAATAATTTTTTTTTTAATTTTCAATGATGAATTGTGAAAATGTAGACAAAGTAAAGAACACTGAGAACTGGTGCTTGATGGCTGCTGTCCAGATACTGCCCTAAGCCCTTCAACACACTGTGGGGTGTTAGGGCCACTAGAATCCCATTTTGCAGGTGAGGCACAGAGAGGTCAAGACATTTGAGAGAGGTTACACAGCAAGCCAATAGCAGGGCAGGGATATAAATCCAGACCTGCTTTAGTTAACCAAACCCATCAACACAACCATGTTTTGTATTTTTCTTTTTAATTGAATTTTATCGTTTTAGACTTCTTTTGTGGAAAAATATACCTAACATGAAATTCACCATTTTACTGAACAATCGAGTGGCATTAAGTACATTCACGAAGTGTTGTGCAACCATCACCATCATTTACTTCCAAAATTTTTCATCTCCCAAAATAGAATCCCAGTGCCGATTAAGCAATAACTCCCATCTCCCCCTCCCCTACTCCCTAGTTAATCTCTAATATCTGCTTTCTGTCTCTGTGGATTTGCTTGTTCTGGACTTTTCATAGAAATAGAAATATGCAACATGTGGCATTTAGGGTCTGGCTTCTTTTACTCAGCATAATGTTTTCAAGGTTTATCCATGTTGGGATTTCCCTGGCAGTCCACTGGTTAAGACTCCATGCTTCCACTACAGGGGCTGTGTGCTTGATCCCTGGTCAGGGAACTAAGATCCCACATGCTGTGCAGTGCAGCCAAAAAAAAAAAAAAAAAAAAGCTTTAACCGTGTTGTAGCATGAATCAGTGCTTCATTCCTATTTACAGCTGAGTAATATTCCCTTGTTTGGATGGACCACATTTTGTTTATCCACTCACCCACTAATGGACATTTGGGTTATTTCTGCCTCTTGGGTATTGTAAATAGGGCTGCTATGAACATACCCATACAAGTATCTGTGAATCCCAACTCTGAGTTCTTTTCTTATGTTTTTTATTCTTACAACACACACACACACATTTTTCATATGATACTGTCATTGTCATTGCATTTTAAAACAGCAGTATTCAGTTATAATTGACATACCAAAACCTGCACATTTTTAATGTGTACAATTTGATGCATTTGATATACGTCTACACCTGTGAAACTGTCATCACATCAAGATAGTGAACATAACCATCACCCTAAATGTTTCCTCCCACCCCTCCCCTTGGAAGCTCTGACCTGTTTTCTGTCAGTTTACATTAGTTTGCACTTTCTAGAATGGCATATAAAAGGAATCGTGCAGCATGTAGTCTTTTGCATCTGGATTCTTTCACTCAGCATAATGGGCTGGAGGTGCATCCCTGTTGCTGGAGTGTCAACAGTTCACACCTTTTTATTACTGAGAAGTATTCCACTGTGTGTTCATCCATTCCCTAGATGGTGGACATTTGGGTTATTTCCAGTTTGGGACCATTACTAATAAATAAAGCTGTTGGGAGCATTCATGTACCAGGTCTTCTGTGAACACCTGCTTTCATTTCTCTAGGCTAAATACTGAGGAGGGGAAAGGCTGACTTATGTTAACTTTTGAAGAAACCGCCAAACTGCTTTTCCAAGTGGCTGCAGCAGTTTGCATTTCCAGCGGCCTGGACAGGAGTTTCAGTTCCTCCCCATCCTTGTCAACACTTGCTGGTGTCAATACTCTTCACGTTAGCCATCTGGGGGTGGGGATCATGGCGCACACTGTGTTCTGAGTTGTGAGATTCCAGGTGGTTTTATATTCTTTCTACTTTTCTGTTTTGTCTGATTTTTTCTTTTCCAGCATCAAGAATGTGTTACAGGGCTTCCCTGGTGGCGCAGTAGTTGAGAGTCTGCCTGCCGGTGCAGGGGGCGCGGGTCCGTGCCCCGGTCTGGGAGGACCTTGCGTGCCGCCCAGCGGCTGGGCCCGTGAGCCGTGGCAGCTGAGCCTGCGCGTCCGGAGCCTGTGCTCCGCAGCGGGAAGGGCCACAACAGTGAGAGACCGCGTACCACAAAAAAAAAAAAAAAAAAAAAAAAGAATGTGTTACTTTTACAGTGAGGGATCCTCCACCCCATACACACATTGTGTTTTTTCCCCTGAATAGGAAAAACAAGCAAGAATTAAATACCAGTTAAACAGTTGCTTAGTTTTGCTCAAAAGTTGTATTAAAGATACAGGGTTTCCTTTATGAGGTGATGAAAATGTTCTGGAACTAGAGCTGATTTTCACACAGCATTGTGAGTGTACTAAATGTCACTTTAGAATAGCCAAAGTGGCGAATTTTACGTTGTGTGAATTGCATTATAAAATTAGAATAACCTGAATACCTCATTGAGATACCACTTTGCATCCAGCTGGTTGGCAAAAATTACCCAGTGAGATGATACCCAGCATGGTGGGAATGGGGATCCTGGGGAACTCATAGAAAGCTGGGGGGCAGGCGTGTGTGGTGGCCACGCTGTTTCTTCCTCCTCAAGTGGAATATTCACATGCCTTGCAACATGCTCAAGAGAAATTGCTAGACGTGTTGGAGGTGTCCACTCCTGGAATCTGCCTAAATGCTGAATGGAGGTGGTGGAATATTATACAGCCATCAAAAAGTATGCCCAGAGGGATGAGTAACAATATGGCCACAGCTCAGAAATAGAATCACCATGCGAAAAAGAGTAAGTGACCCCAAGATCACAGGCAGCTTGATGCCCTTTTATACAGTTAAAAGCAATCCAAATAAAAATGTATATGTATTTTTAATAATTAATAGAGGTATGAAAAATATAGTACAAGGGTTGGATGGGGGTCTTTGAGATGACAGTCATCTGGTGGGGGTGTTAGTGTCCTGGGGCTGCTGTCACAAGCTACCACAGACTGGGTGGCTTAAAACAACAGGAATTTATTCTCTCACGGTTCTGGAGGCCAGAAGTCCAGGATCAAGGTGTTGGCAGGGCCGTGCTCCCTCTGGAGGCTCTGAGGGAGGACCTTTCTTTGCCTCTTCCAGCTTCTGAGGGCTCCAGGCATTTCATAGCCTGTCGCTGCAGCACTCCAGCTTCTGCCTCTGTCATCACATGGCCTTCTCCTCTATGTTTCTCCTTTTCTGTCTCTCATAAGGACACTTGTCCTTGGATTTTGGGCTCACTCTAAATCCATGGTGATGTCATCTTGAGATCTTTCATTTAATTACATCTGCAAGGACCCTTTTTTCCAAATGAGATCACATTCACAGGTTCTAGAGGTTAAGACTTGGACATATCTTTTGGAGGGACACCATTCAACCTGCTAGAGGGGGCAAATATTAGTGACTGGTAGGTTTTTATTTTATTTCATTTGTAATTTTTAAAAAAAACTTTTTTTTGGCTACACTGTGCGGCTTGTGGGATCTTAGTTCCCCGACCAGGAATTGAACCTGGCCCGGGCAGTGAAAGCACAGAGTCCTAACCACTGGACCACCAGGGAATTCCCCATCTGTAGGTTTTTAAAAATGACTACTAACCAAGTAAATGAAAAGTGGCCATGGACCCTCCAGTGATGAGAATGTGGCTAGACCAAGCATTATTTTATTTTTCATCCTCTCCATATGACATCCTAAAGAAGCGCTCTGGGTTAGTATGTGTTTTTTTTGAAATTTTATTTTATATTATAGTTGATTTACAATGTTTTGTTAGTTTCAGGTATACAGCAAAGTGATCCATTTATACATATACATATATCCATTATTTTTCAGATTCTTTTCCCATATAGGTTATTACAGAATATTGAATGGAGTTCCTGGGGTAGCGTTAAGACGCAAATGCCCAGGCGTGCACAGGATCTTCTCAGGCTAAGTGTCTGGAAGGGGTGGGGGGGGGGGAATCCTTGGAGATTGATCTGTGGTGCCTGCATCCATAGGGGATAGCCCAGGCCCCTTTGAAAAGCCTCTTTGTCTCTTCTGGGACAGATTCTCCTGGACGATTTTTAAAGATAATCCAGGTGAATCCCCACTGCCCACGACCTCCCATGCTTGCTTCACCTGCTTTGAGCCTCAGTTTCCACTCCTGGAAAATGGGCAGCTCCCACCTTCTCTCAGAGTTGCTGGTGTGCTGGTTGTCAAGCGATGCTATCCCTGTATTTGTTTCACACCAGGGTTTCTCAATCTCAGCACCATAGACATTTTGGATAAGATTTCATTTTTTGTGGAGGGCTGTCCTGAGCATTGTAGGATGTTTAGCAGCATCCCTGGCCTCTACCCACTAGATGCCAGTATAGAGTTGCCAGATTCAGCAAATACAAATGCAGGATACCCAGGTAAATTTGAATTTCAGATAAACATAGAAAAATTTTTTAGCCTGAGTTTGTCCCATGGCACACACTTATACTAAAAAGGCATTTGACAAGGGTGCCAAGACAACTCAATGGGAAATGAACAGTCTTTTCAACAAGTGGTGTTGGGACAATTGTATATCTACAATATATATGTATTGTGATGTATATGTATACATATATATATGTATATGTGAAAGAATAAAGTTGGGCGTCTATCATATATAGGAATAAATATCTGTGACCTTAGAATAAGCAACAGTTACTTAGCTATGATGGAAAAAGCACAAAAGCAACAAAAGGAAAAATAGATAATTTAGATTTCATCGTAATTTAAAACTTTTGTGCCACAAATGATACCATCAAGAAAATGAAAAAGACAACCCACAGAATGGGAGAAAACACGTGCAAATCATATACCTGACAAGGGACTTGTATCCAGTATCCAAAAAGAACTCTTACACATCAATAGCAAAAATATAAATAACAATTTACAAAGGGCAAAGGACTTGAATAGACATTTCTCCCCCCAAACAACAACCTTGAGAAAGAAGAGCAAAATTTGAAAGCCACACTTCCTGATTTTGAAAATTACTCCAAAGCCATAGTAATCATGACAGCATGGTACTAGCATAAGGATAAACAAATATAACAATAAAACAGAATTGGGAATCCAGAAATAAAGCCTTACATTCATGATCAATTGATTTTTAACAAGGATGCTTTCTTAGCCTGTTTGGGCTGCTATAACAAAATACCACCAACTGGATGGCTTAAACAGACATTTATTTCTCACAGTTCTGGAGGCTATAAGTTCAAAATCAAGATGCTAGCCAATTCAGTTCCTGGTGAGAGCTCTCTTCCTGGCTTGTAGAGGGCCACCTGCTTGCTGTGTTGCTGTGTCCTCACCTGGCAGAGAGAGAGAGAGAGAGAGAGGAAGGGAGGGAGAGATCTGGCATCTCTTCTTATAAGGGTACTAATCCCCATTATAAGGGCCCTACCCTCATGACCTCATCAAGCCCTAATTACCTCCCAAAGGCCCTACTTCCTAATACCATCACATTGGAGGTTAGGGCTTCAGTATACGAATTTAGGGGGGACACAAACATTCAGTTTATAACAGGTTCCAAGACCATTCAATGGGGAAGGAATTATCTCTTTGGCAAAAGGTACTAGAACAACTGGATAGCCACATACAAAAAAATGAAGGTGGACCCCTACCTCACACCATAAACAAAATTAACTCAAAATGGATCAAAGACCTAAATGTAAGAGCTAAAATCATACTACTCTTAGAAGAAAACATAGAGGTTAATCTCCATGACCTTGGATTAGCAGTAGTTTCTTGAAAATCACACCCAAAGCACAAGCAAAAAAAGAAACAAGTAGATCAACGTGCCTTCTTTTTTGAGGAACCCTTGGCCTCTGTATGCTCAAAGCACGTGAAGATGTTGATGGATCTTGAGTTTGCAGGAGAAACATGTCAGAGATGACTGAGAATGGAAGATTTTGAAAAAGTGTGACCATCATTTTAGTCATCCCTTCAACCTATAAACATGGGTAATAGGACTCCTCCATGTACTCCCCAAGCAGTAATATGGGCTCGTGACCTGGCCACTGAAACATTTACTGAGCACCTACTGTGTGCTAAGCCTTGTGTTCGGCCCTGGGCATACAGCAGTGAATGAAACTGACACAGTTCCTGCCTTCAGAGAACTGATTTCTGCCTCACCTTGGGTTGGGTTCTCTAGAAGCTGAGCCTGAGATGGAGATTCAAGGTTGTTTGAGTTTGGGGGAAACTTGTGAGGGAGTGAAGGATGCAGGACAATTTAGGGAAGGAGCAGGTAAGGAAGTGGGTTCAACTGGTGTCAAGCCTCCACTGATCTAGGGGGGACCCTGGAGCGTGACAAGCCCAAGTTGGTCCTACTTTGATGCAAGGGGTCTGGCCTCTGGTTCCCCATGCCAGTTGGTCCTTGGTGTGGGCTTCCCTAGGGGATGTGTGTTTTGGGGGGCATAACCTCCCTGGTGAGGCAGTTCGGGTGAGGGCAATTCACAATGGGTGGCTGTGAGCTGTTAGCAGACAATATTTACAGCAGCTGGGGTAGGGGTGCGCCAGCCAGTAAAGGAGATCTGGGTGGGACACCTGCAGCATCCTCTCCAAAAAAATAATGAACATTCGACAAAGAATCACACTGACAATAATTTAATCAAAATTATGATCAATGTGTTACCAAACCAAACTTGGGTCCACCTGCCCACTCGTAGTAAAGCCAACCTACTGACACCAGGTTGTGGTGAAGGAAAATGCAGCGCTTATTGCAGGGCACCAAGCAAGGAGTACAGGCAGCTAGAGGCTCTCCCTCAGAAGGCTCTCCCTTGGGCTTCCCTGGTGGCGCAGTGGTTGAGAGTCCGCCTGCCGATGCAGGGGACGCGGGTTCGTGCCCCGGTCCGGGAGGATCCCACATGCCGCGGAGCGGCTGGGCCCGTGAGCCATGGCCGCTGGGCCTGCGCGTCCGGAGCCTGCGCTCCGCAACAGGGAGAGGGCACAACAGTGAGAGGCCCGCGTACCACAAAAAAAAAAATAAAGGCTCTCCCTGATGGTTTTCAGGGAAAGGTTTTTAAAGACAGTGAGGGAGGGGGGTTGTGGGGTGTGTGATCAGCTCGTGGACGTTCTTCTGATCGGCTGGTGGTGAGGTAATTGGGAGTCAACATCATCAATCTTCTGGTTCCAGCTGATCTGGGGGTTTATGTGCTTGTGGGCAGCATGCAGTTAACTTCCACCTGGTAAGAGTTTCAGTATCTGCAAAATAACTCAAAGGACATGGCTCAGAATATTATCTATAGCCCTTGAGAAGGAACTAAAAGTCCTTGACTTTGTTTAATGACTAAACTGAAATTATTTTGTCTTGCTTGACTGTTTTCCTTTCTAGCTGAATTTTCCCACTTCTCTGATTAAATTTATTCTTTGGAACTTGGGAAAGGCCTAGGAGGCTAAAGTTTTTTCTGCAGACAAGAGGCAGGTGGAAGACATGGGAGGTGGGGTCTGTCCTGGGATGGCCCCACAGGGTCCTGTTCAGTTACAAATGCTGGCTGTGAAAAGGGCTCCATCGGAGGAAGGGAAAGGAAAGTCTTGGGGTGACAGGGAAAGGAGGGATAAGGCATGGGTCTGGAATTCTGGCTACCATGTCTCCAGCTTTGCTGGAGAACTAAAGTGCAATGGAAGGGCTTGGGGCTCAGCTGCTCCAGACCACATTCTAGGGCTGGCTTCCCTCCTGAGGCACCTCAGCCAGGATATCACCCAGCCCATGACAGCTGAGGCTGTCCTGCCCTTAGGGGTGTGACAACCCAATCTGAGGTTGGGACAAGTCATTTGTCACTAGTGATGGACACCTAAGTTGTTTGGAATCCTTTGCTTTTACCAACTAACCTGTAATTAAATATCTTTTATGTCTGCATCAGTTATCCATTGCTGTGTAACAAGTTATACCCAAAGTTAGTAGTTTAAAAAGATAAACCTTGTTATCTCATAGTTTCCGTAGGTCAGGAATTTGGGAGTGGCTTGCGCTGGTGGATCTGGCTCAGAGTCTCTTAGGAGCTTGTGGTCAAGATATTGGCTAGAGCTGGAGCCAGAGGAAACTCTCTTGGGGCTGTAGGATCCATTGCCACAGATGGGTGGCAGCAGGTGTCGGCTGATGGTGAGAGGTCTTAGTTCTTCTCCCTGGAGGCTTCTCCACAGCAATGCTTGAGTGTCCTCATGATGTGGTAGCTCGTGTCCCCTTGAGTGAGTGACCCGGAGAGGGCAAGGCAGAAACCTCAATTCCTCCAATATCATGCAGTTTCTTCTGTCACCTTGTTTTGCCTTCTATTCATTAGCTGCAAGTCACTAAGTCCAGTTACACTCAAGGGGAGGGCAATCGAAAAAAGTGTCAAAGGATTTGAGGACATATTTTAAACTTCCAAAATGTTGATGAGGGAGCGACTTTTAAATTGAGATAAAATCCCATAACATAAAATTCATAATTTTAAAGTAGACAATTCAGGGAATTCCCTCACGGTCCAGTGGTTAGGACTCCATGGTTTCACTGCCAAGAGCGCAGGTTCAATCCCTGGTCAGGGAACTAAGATCCCACAAGCCGAGCGGCGCTGCCAAAGGAAAAAAAAAAAAGTCGACAGTTCATTGATTTTTTTAGTATATTCACAATATTATCACCATTATCTCATTCCAGAACATTTCCATCATCCCCCAAAGAAACCCTATACCTGTTGCAATTCCCCCTCCCCCATATCCTGTCAAGCACCATTCTACTTCCTATCTTTATGAATTTGCCTACTCTCAGTACCTCATAGGAATGGAATCATACAGTATTTGTCCTTCTTGGCCTGGCTCATTTCAATGTTAATCTCATCTAAAAAATACCTAGAACTTTGTTGTAAAGCAGAAACTAACACACCATTGTAAAGCAATTATACTCCAATAAAGATGTTAAAAAAAATACCTAGAGATCTAGAATAAGGTTTAACCAAATATCTGGATACCATGGCCTAGTGAAGTTGACACCCCTTGTCAACTTGGCAATCATACACATCTCCTTAAAGCACACTTAATTTTCAAATAAAGTGTCATGCAGTTACTTATTGTGTTAGGCAAAATTATAACCAGGTCATAATTTTGCCTAACACAATACAACGAAAATGCACTAACCTTTTCACTAGAGGAGAATGCAAAGTCCTTGGGTGATGTTTACTTTTGTTCTTGATAACCTTTAAGTTAAATACTATAATGTAAAGCTAACAATACTTAAATACTCTACTATAAAGTCAATATGTCTCATGTTCCATGATAAGAGGATAAGAGAAGGAAGAATAAATAGATATTACACACACATACATAACAAAAAAAAGAAGAAATACTCATGACAATTTCAGTCCTCACTTGTGTAACTGGTCACGTGGTCATAGCTGGTATTAACTATCTTCTACTACCTGTTCCATATTCCCTTTGCCCTCAGCAAGCACCTGAGTGGTCATCGTCTTCTACCTCATAGGGTGACCCCAGACTTCATTCCTGAAGGGTCTGGGCCATTAGCAGTCTGAACTGAACCGAGTTGTTGTAGTTTTCCATTGATCTTAATCACAGGACCATGGTAATACTAAGATATGACTTCAGGGATCTCCTGTGGTCCAGACATGCTCTTCCTTACCTCCATTGTGGAGCAGAAGGCTAATTTCCCCCGTGGACGTCACAATCCATCACCTCAGCCAGCACAGTAACCCCCTTCCTTGCCTGTTGATTCAGAGGCATGAGGAACCCAAAGTGGCCAGGTCTTAACTTCCAGTTCAATGAAATCATTGTTGCTTCTCCTGGTCTAATCATTCCTCCCCTTGAAATGAAGACCTCTAGGCCAGTAGAGCATAAGGTCATGGGGACAGGAAGCAAAAGTTTTGCTAAGGGGTCACTAGTGGTAATAGTGAAAGGGGCCACTCCCACCTCCACACCTTGCTTCCTGGATCCGTGAATCCTGGCTATCAGATTCAGACCACATGCAGCCTCCTGGAGAGGTTGCCTCAGCCCTGCAAGGTACTGCCACCTTGCTGGCACTGTAACTGGGTCTTCAAATGGCTATTTTATTGCTCTATCAGACTAGCTGCTTCAGGATGATGGGGAACATGGTAAGACCAGTGAATTCATTGCCACACTTCATTTGCTGTGCCGTGAGTTTCTTGATCAAAAGAATGCTGTGTGGAGCACCATCATGGCGGACAAGGCATTCTGTAAGTCCACAGATGGTAGTTTTGGTAGAAGCATTACATGCAGAGAAGGCAATTCCACATCCAGAGTAAGTGTCTATTCCAGTAAACAAAATGCTGCTTCTTCCATGATGGAAGTGGTCCAAAGTGATCAACCTGCCATTGGGTAGCTGGCCAGGGAATGGTGCCATGCTGGGGGCTCAGTGTTGGTCTCTGTTGTCGGCAGATTGGGCACTCGGCAGTGGCCATAGCTGGACTGGCCTTTGTGAATGGAAGTCCAGGTGGCTGAGCCCATGCATAACTTCCACTCCTGCCACCATGGCCACTTGTTCATGCATGGTCCATTGGGTGGTGACAGGAGTGGCTGGGGAAAGAAGCTGACTGGTGTTCACAGAATGGGTCATCCTGTCCATTCGATTATTAAAATACTCCTCTGTTGAGTTCACCCTTTGGTGAGCATTCACATGGGACACAAATATCTTCACATTCCTCCCCCCGCCATTCAAAGACATCTATCTACATAGTCTTCCCTAGACTTTCTTGTTCCCAGTTTTCCAATCTTGTTCTTTCCAAGTCCCTGACCATCCAAGCAAACCATTGGCTACAGCCTATGAATCGGTGTATAATCATACGTTTGGCCATTTCTCCCTCCAAGCAAAATGTACAGCTAAGTGCACTGGCTGAAATTCTGCCCACTGGGAGGAGTTCCCTTCATGGCTGTCCTTCAGGGCTGTCACAGAGGGGCTGTAGGTTTACAGCTGTCCACTTTTGGTGGTGCCTGCATATTGCACAGCACCATCTGTAATCCAGGCCCAAGATTTCTCTTCCTCTGTCAACCGATCATAGGAAACTCTGCATAAGGCCATAGGTGCAGGCTGGGAGAGAGAAGGCAATGTAACTGAAGTGGGGACCTTGGGCATTTGGCCCATTTTTTCAGGTAACTTACTTCTGCCTTCAGGGTCTGTTTGGGCCTGATATATATATATATTAAATTAATTAATTGATTAATTTTTGGCTGCGTTGGGTCTTTGTTGCTGCGCACGGGCTTTCTCTAGTTGCGGTGAGCGGGGCCTACTCTTCGTTCTGGTGTGCGGGTTTCTCATTGCGGTGGCTTCTCTTGTTGCGGAGCACGGGCTCTAGGTGTGCGGGCTTCAGTAGTTGTGGCTTGCAGGCTCAGTAGTTGTGGCACACGGGCTTTGTTGCTCCACAGCATGTGGAATCTTCCTGGACCAGGGCTCGAACCCGTGTCCCCTGCATTGTCAGCCGAATTCTTAACCACTGCACCACCAGGGAAGCCCAGGCCTGATCTTTTTTTTTTTTTTTTTTTTTTTTTTTTTTTTTGTGGTATGAGGGCCTCCCTCTGCTGTGGCCTCTCCCCTTGCGGAGGACAGGCTCCGGACGCGCAGGCTCAGCGGCCATGGCTCACGGGCCCAGCCGCTCCGCGGCATGTGGGATCCTCCCAGACCGGGGCGCGAACCCGGTTCCCCTGCATCGGCAGGCGGACGCGCAACCGCTGCGCCACCAGGGAAGCCCCAGGCCTGATCTTATATACATACCCCTTCCATTTGATGATGGGCTGCTGTGCACAACCTGTTTTATGGGTTGATGGATCAGACAGTGCTCAGTTCATGATGGCAGCTCAGATCCCATAGTAACTTGGTGGCTCATGGTGAAGGGTTCAGTCTCTACTAAGGCCCAGTAGCAGGCGTAAAGCTGTTTCCCAAAAGGAAAGTATTTACCTGCAGAGTATGGCAGGGCCTTGCTCCAAAATCCTAAGGGCTTGTGCTGCATTTCACCTACATGGGCTGCCAAAGGCTCCAAAGAGCATCGCTATCTGCCACTGACACCATTGGATCTGCTGGATCTTACAGTCCAAGTAGCAGAACAGTTTGCACAGCAGCCTGGACCTGTTGCAGAGCCTTCTCTTGTTCTGGGCCTCACTTTAAACCAGCAGTTTTTCAGGTCACTTGGTAAGTGGGCCAGAGTAACGCACCCAAATGAGGAATATGTTGCCTCCACAATCCAAAGAGGCCCACTAGGCTTTGTGTCCCTTTCTTGGTGACAGATGGGGCCAGATGCAACAACTTAGCCACCTCAGAAGGGATACCTCAACACTCCCCACACCTCTGGACCCCTAAAAATTACACTGAGCTAGAAGGCCCCTGAATTTTTGTTGGATCTATTTCCTACCCTCTGACATGCAAATGTCTTACCAGTAAGTCCAGAATGGTTGCTACTTCTTGTTCACTAGGTCCAATCAGCATAATGTCATCATTATAATGGACCAGTGTGACAGCTTGTGAAAGGGAAAGGTGATCAAGATTTCTGCGAACTAAATTATGACATAGGGCTGGAGAGTTGATGTACCCCTGAGGTAGGCCAGTGAAGGTGTATTGCTGGCCTCTTCAGCTGAAAGCAAACTACTTCTGGTCTTGGACAAGGATGGAGAAAAAGGCATTTGCCACCTATATAGCTGCATACCAGGTACCGAGAATGTGTTTATTTGCTCAGGGAATGAAACCACATCTGGTAGGGCAGCTGCAACTGGAGTCAACCACCTGCTTAAGCTTGTGATAACCCACTGTCATTCTCCAAGCTCCATCTGTCCTCAGTACAGGCCAAATAGCAGAGTTGAATGGGGATGTGCATTCAATCGCATCTTTCAAGTCCTTGATGTTGGCACTAATCTCTGCCATCTCTCCAGGAATGCAGTATTATTTTTGGTTTACCACTTTCTTAGCTAGAGACAGTTCTAGTGGCTTTCACTTGACCTTTCCCACCATAATAGCCCTCACTCCATAGGTCAGGGAACGAATGTGAGGATTCTGCCAGCTGTTAAGTGTATCTATTCCAATTATGTATTCCAGAACTGGGGAAATACCACAGGATGGGTTCAGGGATCCACTGGACCCATTGTGAAATGGACCAGCTAAAACTCCATGGATAACTTGACTTCCATAAGCCCCTATTCTTTTTTGATAACTTGACTTCCATAAGCCCCTATTCTTTTTTTTTTAAGTTTTAAGTTTTTTTTTTTAATATATTTAGTTATTTATTTTTTGGCTGCGTCGGGTCTAAGTTGTGGCATGCAGGATCTTTTGCTGAGGCACGCTGGGCTTCTCTCTAGTTGTGGCTTGCACGCGTGCTCAACAGTTGTGGTGCATGGGCTTAGTTGCCCTGCGGCATGTGGGATCTTAGTTCCCTGACCAGGGATGGAACCCGTGCCCCTTGCATTGGAAGGCGGATTCTTAACTGCTGGACCACCAGGGAAGTCCCCATAAGCCCCTATTCTGATTGATGGACCACAGTGATGTTTTGGGTCTCCCAGAATTAGTGTTGGTTCAGAGCCAGTGTCCAGTAATTCCTGAAAGGCCTAATTACTTCCTTTCCCCCAGTGCACAGTCACCCTGGTAAAGGGCCATAGGTTCCATTGGAGAAGACTGGGACAAATGTTAACATACAAATTTTTGGTAGTGTACCAGGGTCCTTCCTCAAGGGCACTCAGCCTCATCTTCATTAAAGATGTTCTAGGTTTGTGAACTGGATCAAGTCTGAGGATTGACTGAGGGGCTGCGACTCTCTATTTTTATGATTCAAGTTAGACTTTTGTTCACTTGACCTAGAACTTTTCTGCTTAAACAGATCAAATAAGAACTTAGTAGACTTCCCATCTATTTCACTTCTAGGAACACCATGATCAGCTAGCCAATGCCATAGGTCTCTGTGAGTCAGACTATTCTGATTGCTTTTTTTTTTTTTCCTGATTGCTGCTTTGACTCTGATGTCCATTATGGTAATGACACCCACCTTGCCTTTGGTGTTTGAGTGCCACCACTTGGCTTGTGCCAACCCGGGATTCAATTACTCTCATTGCATTTAGGTTTCCCAATTCAGTGGCAGCAGTTACTGCTATAAGTTCTGAGCTACAGAGAAGAGAGATCATAGAGCTCCTCCAGGATGCTGGGGTTCCCCTCACAAATTTATTTCTCACAGTCATGGTGAAAGTTGTATCCTTGGGATCTCCCAGCATGGGTGAGTAGGTCTAAAATGACAAATCCACTCTACATTTTCATCTCCCTAGGGCTTAGACTCCTTTCCTCAAGAGTAAACCATAGTTACGGTTGAATTGTTTATTTCTCCTTTCAATTTATCACATTTTGCTTCATGTATTTTGGGTCTCTACTGTTAGGTGCTTTCATGTGTATAATTGTCATTTCTTCCCGATAGACTGAAACTTTTATCATTATATAATGTTCTTTGTCTCAAGTAACTATAGATATATATTTTTTTTTTGTGGTATGCGGGCCTCTCACTGTTGTGGCCTCTCCCGTCGCGGAGCACAGGCTCTGGACGCACAGGCTCAGCGGCCATGGCTCACAGGCCTAGCTGCTCCACGGCATATGGGATCTTCCCAGACCGGGGCAAGAACCCGTGTCCCCTGCATCGGCAGGCGGACTCTCAACCACTGTGCCACCAGGGAAGCCCAGGGCTTTGCATTTTATTGAAAGCATCTGTTGGCTTGTTGGGATTCTCCCTTAAACTGTCTCCCTGGACAGGGGGACCTAATTATTCATTTTTTATATTCCCACATTTTAGTGCACAAGAAGCCAAAAAAGATGTGAAGAAGGAAAAAGGAAACTCTTATCATGTCGTAACAGGAATATTGGAAAATGAGGAACCATGCAGCATCAGGAACATTTAGTGTAGCCATGCAAACCAGGAGCCCTGTGAGCTGACTTCAAGTATTTAGTCCCAGAATCTTGGGAACTGGCAGGTTCTCGAAGACACTTTACAAAAAAGGAAACTGAGGCTAGGAGTTAGGAGATTAATGCTCATAAACTAGTAACTGAACTTTTACTGAGCACCTCCTGTGTGTTGGCATTATTCTCCCCATGGGGAAGACCATGATCACACGGTCAGCCCCTGTCCACATGGAACTTTCCTTTATAAATACTTCTTAAGGGAGTAAATAGTAGCTCATTTATTCCTCATCCCATCTTAATGGCTATTATTTCCCTTTCTCAGATGAGGAAACCCTAGGCTCAGAGAGGTGAAATCACTTGTACAAAGGCACACAGCCAGTAGGTGGTCAGGTCTGGATTTCAACTCAGAGCAAGTACTCCCAATCGTTTCGTTATATACTGCCTCTGAATAATATTATTGTCCAGAGCAGCAGCTATCACCATTTCCGCGTGCTAGGATCTGTGGTAAGGACTGTCCCCATTCATTTATTTAACCAATGCACACTGAGCAGCTACTTTGTTCCAGGCGCCCCCATTTTAAAGATGGGTTAACAGGCCCAGGGAGCTTCTTCGAGAGATGGGGACGCACCGCACCGTCCTCGCCAAGCCTCCCCAGCTGGGTGTTCCACCTATGTAAGGAATTCAGTTGGCGCTCAGTTAACCCAAGACACTATCGCCGCCTCTAACGACACTGACGACCAAGACGGAAACCAACCGCTGCCCCAGCGTCACAGAGCAGCGGTTGGGGCGGGACCACGTACCGGAGCGTCTGCTGAGACGGCGGTTGGAAGCTCCGCCCCCCACGCGTGCACGCTGCGCGTCCCGTCGGCCCGCTAGGCTCCGGGAGTCCGGGCGCGGTTGGAGACGACCTCAAGGAGTGCGCGCGCCTGCGCCGGCGTCGGGCTCGCGCACGCGCACCTGCGCCGGCGTCGGGCTCGCGCACGCGCACGGCGGCGACGGCAGCGGTGGCGGCGGTTCCTGCCGAGGGCTGCGAGGGCGGGCGGCTCCGAAGGAAGCGACGAAGCTGAGAGGCTCGGCGGCAGCGGCGGCGGTTTGGCGCGCGTGACTCTCGACCCTGCTCGCTCTGCGGCGGGCGTTTTGATCCGTTCCACGGGCGCGGGCGCAGCGGCGGCAGCCCGAGGCCTGCGGCCTAGGCCTCAGCGCGGCGGCGGGCTCGAGTGCGGTGCGGAGCCAGCCTGAGAGCTCTACGCGGCGGCACCATGAGCGTGGAGGCGTACGGGCCCAGCTCGCAGACTCTCACCTTCCTGGACACCGAGGAGGCCGAGCTGCTCGGCGCCGACACCCAGGGCTCCGAGTTCGAGTTTACCGACTTCACTCTTCCCAGCCAGACGCAGACGCCCCCCGGCGGCCCCGGAGGTGGCGGCGCTGGGGCCCCGGTCTGCGCGGGCCCGGGCGCGGCGGCCGGACAGCTCGACGCGCAGGTGAGTGGCACATGGCGACGCCGGAAGCCGGGGCCGGGCCTCGGCGGTCGGGAACCTGCCCCGGTTTCCCCTCCAGCCGGGCCCGGACTGATCTGCTCGGGTCCCACAGTCCGGCCGGGTCCGGAGTAACCTGGCCGGGGATCTCCCGCTCAGGACGTGCCCGGAGTAACCTGCCCTAGTTTCCGCTCTTCAGCCGGACCCGGGTAGATCTCCTTCAAGTTTCGCTCTGGTTGCGTCCGAGTGATCTCAGGACCTAGCTCAGGTCGGGTCTTAGGTGATCTGTCCCAAGTCCTCTTCCGGGCCTGTCCGAGGTGAGCGGCCCTAGGTCCGTCTCTGGCCAGGTCGGGGGCGACTTTTCCCCGAGTTCCCCTCCAGCTGGGTCAGTGCCCTGCTCAAACCAGCTCCGGGGTGATCTGCTCCGGTTCCCCCTCTGGCTGATGCGACCGCCCTGCCCCACTCCCTTACCTGTGGTCGCAGCCATCAGGGCACCCCGCCCCCATTCATGCCCACTGTGCGGCGGGTTCAAATTTCACCGGGCCCTGGGATGCTGGCGAGAGGAGGGTCGAGGCTTCCCCAGCAGAAACGGAATTTTTCCATCCAATCGAGAACCCCACACTCGCTGGCTTTTAAGATTATTCATGAAGCAGTTTGCGTTTTGTTTTTCCTTCTTGCATTGCCTGTTGCTGAAATATACCTGTTACGTAACTCCACAGCCCTGCCTTGGAAAAGTTGGTTTTGAGTTTGTTCCTCCAATGGGGCATTGGTAGTGGGTTTCATATAAATCGTTGTGCCACGTCAGAAAGTTTTGTTCTTAATGATGTGAACATTTAGCGAAGGCTGCTCAGTTATTTTAAATTTGGGTTTGTGTTACGAGAGTGTGTTGGGCATACACTTCCTGGACCTGGGTCCCTGCCTTGGGGTGGGAGAAGGGGCTGGCAGTGGTCTTGGGCTGGGCTCCCCAGGAATGTAGCCATCTTCCTGTGGATCTCAGATTCCATTCCTGTGCCTGGCACCTCCTTCAGGTTTATTTTCCTGAATTCTCAGCCAGGGAGGAGCTATAGGGTTCACCTTGTCATAGGTGTCCCTTAGTAAGAGGATCCACTGCCAGGGTGCAGGGAGCTAACCCATCCTCAGCCAAAGTGAGCTCAAACCCTGTCCTGGAGGAGGGGGCTTACATTCTAGTTGGATGAGTCATTCCCGTGGGTAGACCACCCACTTGGACTTTCTTTTAGCCCCTAATAGAAGCAGAAAACATTTGACTCATGCTAACCCCAGATTCCTTAAAAATAGAAGCTTGATGGGTGGGGCATCAGGGAGAACAGGTGTGCACCATATGTATGTTTTTTCGGTTTTGTTTACATATGGTGGGGGAAGGTAGAGAGGGGAGAGTTTGCATGGAGAAATGAATGAGCCGCTGGAGGCTCATGATAACGCCTGTAGTTTCATACTCTGTAGACCTGTTTTCACAGCTGTAAAATGGGGATAACAGCTATATTTTTGTTACTTTTAAACATACGTGAAATCTGGACTCATGTATGAATGGATAGACCAGATAGTGCTGTCTGTAATTTGTGTCCAGCGTGTCCGGAAGGCTGAGGATAAAGATCTCTTGGTTGAGCAGTGTGCCATGACCCGTGGCACCTCAGGGTTGTGAGAGGTAATCGTTTTACTGCAAATCTTGTTTAAACTGTAGCCTATAAAACAGCAAGCCTGGGGCAGCTCTTGAGTTCTAGTTGGGTGTTTTTTTTTTTTTAATTAATTAATAAATTTATTTACTTATTTATTTATTTTTGCCTGCGTTGGGTCTTTGTTGCTTTGTGCGGGCTTTCTCTAGTTGTGGTGAGCGGGGGCTACTCATTGCGGTGGCTTCTCTTGTATTGGAGCATGGGCTGTAGGCGCGTGGGCTCAGTAGTTGTGGCTCACGGGGTCTAGAGCACAGGTTCAGTAGTTGTGGCGCACGGGCTTAGTTGCTCCGCGGCATGTGGGATCTTCCCGGACCAGGGCTGGAACCCATGTACCCTGCATTGGCAGGTGGATTCTTAACCACTGTGCCACCAGGGAAGTCCCTGGGCTTCTATTCTGAGTGCCTTTTGATTTTATCTTGTTGGATGAGTGGCTGTGGATTGTCAAGTGCTGGGCAACCACTTTTGTTTCACAGCTTAACGAGGTAGAATTCACATACCATACACTTCACCCATTCAAAGTGTGCAATTCAGTGACTTCAGTACATTCAGAGTTGTGCAGCCACCACCACAGTCGATTTTAGGACATTTTCATCAGCATAAAGAGAAGCCCTGCACCCCTTAGCCTGTCAGTCCTCCCTTCTCTAACCCCAGGCAGCCACTAATCTTTCTATCTCTGGATTTACGTACTCTGGACATTTCATATAGACAGACATATAGTATGTGGTCTTTTGTTCTTTTACTGAGCATGTTTTCAAGGTTCATCCATGTTGTAGCATGTATCTGCTCCATTCCTTTTTATGACTGAATGATATTCCACAGCACAGACAGACCACATTTTGTTTATCCACTTACCTGTCGGTGGACATTTGGGTTGTTTTTGTTTTTAGCTGTTATGGAAAAAGCTGCTGTGAACGTCTGTACAGGTTTCTGTGTGGACGTAAGCCTTCAGTGAAATTGGTGGGTGGTATGGTAACAACTGCCCGTTGCTTTTTCAGGTGCTGCCAGACTGTTTTCTGGTGTGTAGCCACTTTTGATATCAGTCTTGACTGCCAGTTTTGCACAGTTGGTTTTATCTGAAAGTTTGTTGAGGTGACACATGTGTGTCTTGGCCAGGGTGGGAGAATGGCAGGCAGAGGTGACTCCTGCTGAGCTCTGAGTTGGTTCCAATAACACTTGTTTTCTTGTTTATGATTTGAAACTGATATTTATCAAAGCCTTGCCAAGTGTCCTTAAGATAAAGGGGCAGTTTTCTTTTGAGTATTTGACCCTTTCCTGGCCCCTTCCCCTACCCCTCAAAGGGCAGAGAAAGGTAATTTTGGAAGTCCTTTGCATAATAGCTGGTATTACAGACCTTCTGGTCTGCCTAGCTGGAATATTTCCCCTTGACTGTTGCTACTATCGTGTTTCCTCCAAACATTGGAATTATGGTGAAAATCTTAAGAGTTGGGAACACTGCCAAACAAAAAAAAGGAAATGAACCATTGATACAGCCAGCAACATGGATGCATCTTAAAATAATTACAGTGAGTGAAAGATGCACTTAAAAAAGAGTATATACTCTTTGATTCTGTACATATAAAACTCTAGAAAGTGCTAGGTAACCTACAGTGACAGAAGGCAGATCAGTGGTTGTGGGGAGGGGAGGAAAGGAGAGAGGCATGGCAAAGGCACGAGGAGACTGAGGGTGATGGATGTGTTTGTTACCTTTATTGATGGATTCACTGGTGTTTATGTACATTGATGTGTGTCAATTTATAAAATTATAAAGAGCTGCTACCTACTCTTCAAAACCTGCTGCCTTCAGAAGTCAGGGAAGGCTGTTCCAGCATATCCTTGATTGTCCAGGTAAACAGATAATCTTCTGCTTCCTGGCCCTCAGCTTATGATGAGGAGTGAGTTCCATATAGTTCTGGGGTTCCTAAAAGTGGTGAGTTTAAAATTTGAGTCGGCCGTTTTTTGTTCCGTGAACACTCAGTACAGCTGTGACATAAGTACGCCTTGAGAAAATTGGAGATGAGATGCTGCTAACCTCGCAGGAGCTCTGGCATGTGTTCTACCTGTACTTTTCTCTTATTGGATTTCTGGCGTTTGGTTCCAAACCCCCGAAAGGGAGGGCTTACTTGTCAGTTACTGCTTAATAAGTGAAATAACTTCTAACTCTATTTCCCCAGTTAATTTCGTTACCCAGATTCAGCATGATTGGGGGAAAAGTTAACACTAATACAATACCAATATTAACAGCAGAACAAAGTTCTCTATCAGTCTAGCTCCCACAGCCAAAAAAGAGAGGTATCTTTCTAATAGCTTTACTGGACTTCGCTGGTGGCTCGGTGGTTAAGAATCCACCTGCCAATGCAGGGGACACGGGTTCGAGCCCTGGTCTGGGACGATCGCACATGCCGTGGAGCAACTAAGCCCGTGTGCCACAAGTACTGAGCCTGCGCTCTAGAGCCCGTGAGCCGCAACTACTGAGCCCGCGTGCCTAGAGCCCGTGCTCCGCAACAAGAAAAGCCACCGCAGTGAGAAGCCCGTGCACCGCAATGAAGAGTAGCCCCCAGTCACCGCAACTAGAGAAAGGCTGCGCGGAGCAATGAAGACCCAACGCAGCCAAAAAAAAAAAAAAAAAAAAAAAAGTAATAATAAAATAAATAAATAATAGCTTTACTGAGGTATGGTCATATACCAGAGTCCTCTTGTTTGTTTGTTTTTTTATAATTTTTACAATTTCACACACCTTGATTTGGGTCATGGATATAAGCAGGTAAGACATACTTTTTTTTTTTTTTTTTTTTTTTGGCTTTGCCAAGCAACTTGCGGGATCTTAGTTTCCCGACCAGGGACTGAACCCGGGTCCCTGGCATTGGAAGCACAGAGTCCTAACCACTAGACAGCCAGGCGGTTCCCGAGTCCTCTTGTTTTTAAGTGTTCAATTCAGTGTTTTGTGTTTTTTTTGTTAGTAAATTTACTGGGCTGTGTAGCCATCACAACAGTCACTCACTGTCCTGAGTTCTCTTTCATGCCACCTTTCCTTTCCTCTTCTATTTTTGCTCCTTCTAATCTTGGTAGTTTCTTTTTTTTTTGCGGTATGCGGGCCTCTCACTGTTGTGGCCTCTCCCGTTGCGGAGCACAGGCTCCGGACGCGCAGGCTCAGCGGCCATGGCTCACGGGCCCAGCCGCTCAGCGGCACGTGGGATCTTCCCGGACCGGGGCACGAACCCGTGTCCCCTGCATCAGCAGGCGGACTCTCAACCGCTGCGCCACCACGGAAGCCCCTTGGTAGTTTCTTGTTAAAGTTCTAAAGTAGGGAGATTGGGTGACCCCGCGCTTCCAACTCCAGGTCACACATTGGGGAGATGTGGTGCCTTGTGTGCTAGGTAGGTTCTGTGCTGGGGTTCAGAGGTAGGAGCTGAGGCCTGGCCACACTGCTCCTGTGGTGAGCCTGGGAGCCCTCATGTGTCTGTTCACGTTTTGTTTTGTTCCCTCTGCACAGACTCTCAGGCTAACCTCCTCAGCCTGGTTCTCGACTCCCGTCCTCTCAGTACTTCTGTTTCCCTGTCTTGCTGTGCTTGGGGAGGGCTTACTCCCGCTGGGAGTCAAAGTGAGTCCTTTGCCAACTGCAGTTGCTTTGTTAGAAATGGCTGGTGCTGCCCAGTCTGCAGTTGACCCTGGGGACAGTGAGGGCCCAGAGGAGGGAAAGGGAAAAAAGCCTTTGTGAGTGGTGGTCCTTGAGTTGTTCAGGAAGTGCACGCTGAACAACTTGGGCACAGGGCTTGGCATGGAGGGAAAGGGCTGTTGTCCACGACGAGGGGCTCGGGCTGGATCCTGGAGCCTTGTGTTGCTGCTGAGGGGTGCCGTGACCTCCCTTGAGAGGAAGGGCCCTTAGGTGGCGGGGAGACCTGGCAGAGTTTGGCTGAGGCTAGAAGGGGAGCTCAAGCAGAGAGTGCTGGAGTCAGATATGTGCCCTCAGGTGTGTGCATGTGTGAACTACCACAGTACCAGGTGGCCACAGTGGCCACTCCTCGGGCACGTGCTTGTCACTGTGCTGAGCACTCCGTTGTCCCCGAGTCCTCATAATTCCTCTAGAGCAGGCATGAGTTCTTGTCTGATGGTTTTCATCAGGGCCTGGGATCCCCCTGGGCTGAGGCAGGGCTCCCCTTGGATGGGAGGTGTGAGTAGGGGATCAGCAGGCCTTTGGAGGTGCTGCCCTGAGAGCTGGGTGAGAGGACTTGCAGGAGGGAGAGGCCCCACCAGAGCGCTGTGCGCAGGGGCTGGAGGGGCAGATTGTGGGCAGTGGCTCTCAACTGAGGGGCAGTTGTGGTTAGCGTGGTAGGGGTGGTCTTTTGGTGGTATAGGACAGTCCAGCTCACAGAGAAGGGCCAAGATGACCATTGTGTTCAGTGGGACCCAGAGCAGAATGTGGCCTGGGAGGTGCAGAGGGGGCAGTGAGTTGGGCCGGGTCTCCGTGCTCCCTTTTCCAAGTCTTATGGGGCCCCAGTCTTTGGGGGGCTTTGAACTCTTCTTGCCGGAAGAGCTTTCCTTGAGGGCAAAATCCTACTTCCTCTGATAAACAACAGGAATGCCGGGTCCTGGGATCCCATGGCTGGCATAGGGTCCTTGTGCCTTTTTATGTGTGTTGGTCCACTAGCAGCTTGCGAGTTGGACAACTGAGCCGGGCTTCTCAGGATCCCTGCGGACTGTTGCCAGGACGGCTTCTAGACAGTACAGTTGATTTAGGCTGCCTGCTGAGCTGTGAGTAGCCCTTTGTCATGACTGAGGATAGCACCTTCCTATCTACTCTAGCTCCTCACATAGCTCAGCTGCCAGGGCTGACAGTGAACCTGGAGGGGTTGCTTGCCTCATCCCGGGGCAGAAGCCATTTGGTACAAGCTGTGCTCATCTTACATCACTCCTGTCAAGTGGATGGCTCTGCAGAGCTAACACAGATTCCAGGCAGCCATGTTGTCCACCTGTATTGTGTAAAAATGTTTATTAGGAATTCTCTCATGTATAAGTAGATAAAGCAAATCCTGCCCATCTGTCTTCTTGATTTGATGGTTGTGAAGATTTTCTTTTCTCTCTTTTTTTTTTTCTTTGCTGAAGTGTTTTAAAGCAAATCCAACTTGTCATTTCACTCTTCTGAGGTCGAGCCATATGAGTTAGTTATGCTCAACCATTTAGACCTATGCTATTTAGAATGCATTTCTGAAAACATGAAAAGGGCATCTTTCCTTCATAGCCGTACTGCTGTGGTCAGACAAACAGCACCAACAATAGTTTTTCAGGATCATCTAATATTGAATACATGGGGCTTCCCTTTCTCCATAGTCAGATTATTTACCTGGTCTGGATCCCTGTGAGGTCTAGTGTTAATGTGATTGATTGTCATGTCTCCAGCCTTGCTCTTCTGGGCAGCCCCTCCCTCTTCTTCTTTTCATGCCACTGAGCCAGGATCCGGTCCAGGTCATTGTCCTGTGAGGTGTCCTGCCTTCTGGACTGAACCTCTCCTCACAGCCTGGCTTCTCCCTGCAGGTGTGGGTGGATTCCATCTCAGGCTGTGAGCTCCTTTGAGAGTGGCTGACCCCAGAGCTGGGCAGGCGGGGGCAGCACGAGGTGAGCTGCAGACACCCCAGACAGGTCGAGGATATTCTTGAGCTTTGAAATGAACTGCAGGGGTGGACTTGGCATTTGATCAAAACAAGGGTCTACTGAAAAGAGGGAGGCAGGTAGAACTCCTTTAACCCAAAGCTCAGGGACTGATGTGTTGGGTGGGACCATGTGAAGTTCCCTTCATTGTAGGTCAAAAATGGTCAAATCTCAACAATTTCTTGTGGTTAAAACTAATAGATTAAAGAAGGCTGAGAGATTACATCACAAATAATGTGTAATTGTTAACTGGGTCTTGGATTTAAAAAACTGTAAAGGACATTATTAGAACATTGGGAAAATGTGTCTCTGTGTATTAGATATCAGTATTATATCAGCATTATTCCTGAGTGTGATGTTTATATTGTGGTTGTGTGGAGAAAGCCCTTGTCCTGGGACTTATGATTCTGAAATGGATCAGGAACAGAAAAGTATGTGTGTGTGAACGCATGTGTGCATATGTGTGCAGAGCAAGAGAGGGAGAGAGCAAGTGTGGCAAAATGTGAGTGGCTGGTGGATCCAGATGGTGGGTGTGTGGGTCATTCATTCTCTGTAGTTTTGAAACTTTTTCAAAAGCTGAGGGAGAGCGGATCTTCTGTTAGCCTTTTCCTGAGGCAGGGCTCAGAGACCTGGTAGTTCCTCTCTGCCTCAGGTCACCTGAGGGAAAGGCGATTTCCCACTAACTCTTTTTTATTTAAGTTGTGGAAGAAAAGAATAAATGATGAGTCATTTTACATCTCAACCTTTATATTTTGGATGAGAAGATATGTTCATTTAGCTAACACTGTGAGAGCCTCTTGGAGTGTGGGCTCAGTTCTAGGTGCGGGGGTCACAGCAGGGAGCAGGACCGGCAGAGCTGGCCCCACTGGCGCCCCTCAGATGGGGTCAGGGGAGGCCTCCCTAGGAGGTGCCCTGTGGACCGGGACTGAACGACCAGGAGCCATCTGTGTAGAAGCCAGGGGGATAGTGAGTGCAAAGGCCCTGGGACATTGGCATAGCTGGGGATTGAGGGACAGAAATGTCCATTTCATGCTGAGTGGTATGACACTTATGAGGTTTGGGGTAAAAATTTATGGTCTAAAAGTTCTTACCAGCACAGTTAGTGGTAATTTTTGAACTGATGTGCTTTTCCTTTGTGGGAATGAAGTGACCTCTCTTCCTGCTGCTCTGAGGTGCACTGAGTTCTGCAGTGGGTTGTAAGAAACTCTCTGGGCAGAAAACCTCTGCAAGGCCTTGATCAGCTCAGCAGCTCATAGATGGACTTCAATAATGAGTATCCAGAGCAGGGGTGGAGAGGGAACTGTTTCCTTCGCTTTCTAGACCCAGTGACATGGTGCCTGGGGATGGGCTTGGTGCCAGGGGTGCAGGGAGGACTTTCCCTTCTTGAGCCCAGCAGGACCCTGGGGTCCTGGCTGGAGGTGATGGGTTGATAACCTCAGTCCTGTGCCAGACAAGGACACTCCCCTCCCTTCTTCCATTACTTCACCTGGCTTGGATTGTGGGCATTCTCTGTGCCAGGCACTCTTCAGTTCTTTAACTCATTTAATTATAGTTGCTAAGGTCAAATGTATTTTTGAAGTTAATGTTTATCTTAAAACTTTCCAGAAAGTAGAGGGAGAAACTAACAAGCCAGCTATAGAAGTCTGTGTTGTGGTCAGGTCACAGCTGGGCAGGAGTGGGGCTGGGCAGGGGTTGGACAAGTGCATGTGGTGTGTAGGTGTGCATAAGTACTTGTGAGGAGGGACACACCCACGCCCCCCAGCCACACAGCTACAGGGCCTACTGGGGAATCTGGACTCCTCTCTCTCTAGTCTCCCTGCCTTCAGTGGGGGTGAGGGAGAATCTACCTGACCTTCTTGTGTTGTGTCGGTATTGTATTGTCTCTTGAGAGTTCCTAGAGCAGGTCCTAGAGCGGACTTAGATTTCCTGCTCCTCTTTAAGCCTGAAGGGGTATGAGTGATGCAGAGAAAGGGTCGTCACATGGTTGGTCAGGCTCTGTTAAGAGCCTCACACATTCCTGGTGTGCCCTCTGCTGGTTCACTCTTCCCTCTGTGAGGGGAGATGAAGTGTAGGATCTGAGGCCTGGATGAAGCAGGAGTGGGTGGAATGAAGGCACCTGGTGTCACACAGGTGTCCATATTACTCCACATACTAATTTTGATGTTTCAGGAAAGTAAAGATTCACATATCACTAAGGATATTTCTTTACACATAAAAGTTTATACAACCTGATGAGACATTTTAGGAGTTCTTCTAGACTAGGAGTTAGCAAGCATTTTCTTTTTTCTTTTTTTTTTAAATTAACCATTTTTTATTTTATTTTTAAAATTTATTTATTTATCTATTTATTTTGGCTGCGCTGGGTCTTCGTTGTGACGCACGGGCTTCTCTAAGGCATGCCGTCTTAGTTGCGGTATGTGGGATCTTAGTTCCCTGACCAGGGATCGAACCTGGGCCCCCTGCATTGGGATTGTGGAGTCTTAACCACTGGACCACCAGGGAAGTCCCCCAACCATTTTTTAAATTGAAGTATAGTTAATTTACAATATTGTGTTAGTTTCAGGTATACAGCAAAATGATTCAGTTATATATATATTCTTTTTCAGATTCTTTTCCATTATAGGTTATTACAAGATATTGAATGTAGTACCCTATACTGTAGGTCTCTGTTGTTTTATCTATTTTATAGTAGCAGGGTGTATATGTCAATTTCAAACTCCTAATTAACACCCCCCTCCCATCAGCCCCTTTGGTAACCATAAGTTTGTTTTCTGTGGTTGTGAGTCCATTTCTGTTCTGTAAATAAGTTCATTTGTTTCATTTTTTTAGATTTCACATGCAAGTGATATCATATGATATTTGTCTTTCTCTGTCTGACTTCACTTAATATAAGTGACTTCACTTAATACGATAATATGATATGTCCATCCGTGTTGCTGCAAATGACATTATTTCATTCTTTTTTATGGCTGAGTCATATTCCATTTTATGTATATGTACCACATCTTCTTATCCATTCCTCTGTCGATGGACATTTAGACTCCTTCCATGTCTTGGCTGTTGTAAATAGTGCTGCTGTGAACATTGGGGTGCATGTACCTTTCGAATTAGAGTTTTATCCGGATATATGCCCAGGAGTGGGAGTGCTGGGTCATATGGTAGTTCTATTTTTAGTTTCTTGAGGAACCTCCATACTGTTCTCCATAGTGGCTGCAGCAATTTACATTCCCATCAACAGCAAAGGAGAGTTCCTTTTTCTCCACACCCTCTGCAGCATTTATTGTTTGTAGACTTTTTAATCATGGCCATTCTGACTGGTGTGAAGTGATACCTCATAGTTTTGGTTTGCATTTCTCCAATAATTAGCAATATTGAGCATTTTGTCATGTACCTGTTGATCATCTGTATGTCTTCTTTGGATGTCAGCAAGCATTTCCTTAAAGTGCTAGGTAGTAAATGTTCTAGGCTTTGTGAGACAAGAAGTGAATATCTACTATTAGGTAATCCAGCCATTTAAAAATGTAAATACCATTCTGAGACTGAGATTGTGGCCCACACCCTCTCAGCCCTCCCCTGTAGCATGATATATGTGGCTCTTTCACTGACATGAAGTGAAATCCAGGTACCGTAATCTGGCCACACACTTTCAGAAAACAAACACGTGTGTGCTGAGGCAGTCACACTGAGATGTGTCTTGGTCCCTTGTCGGCAACCTCATCCCAGTATTGCCGCTGCATGTGTCAGGAGAAGTGTTGCTAAAAGGAGAGGTGACTTTTTTTTTTTTGTTTGCGGTATGCGGGCCTCTCACTGTTGTGGCCTCTGCCGTTGCGGAGCACAGACTCCGGACGCGCAGCCTCAGCGGCCATGGCTCACGGGCCTAGCCACTCCGCGGCATGTGGGATCTTTCCAGACCGGGGCACGAACCCGTGTCCCCTGCATCGGCAGGTGGACTCTCAACCACTGCGCCACCAGGGAAGCCCGAGGTGACTTTGAAGTAGTAACTTGCTATCAAAATTTCAAACAAAGGGGACTTCCCTGGTGGTCCAGTGGGTAAGACTCCATGCTCCCAGTACAGGAGGCCCAGGTTCAATCCCTGGTCGGGGAGCTAAGAGTTTGTCCGCATGCCACAACTAAGAAGTCCGCATGCTGTAGCTAAGAAGCCTGCTGGCTGCAGCTAAGGATCCCACATGCCCACGTGCCACAACTAAGACCCAGTGCAGCCTAAATAAATAAATGTTTAAAAATTTTTTCAAACAAAGCACAACAAGAAATTTAACAACCTGATTAAAAATGGGCAAAGTACTTGACTAGACCTTTCTCCAAAGAAGATATACAAATGGCCAACAGGCATAGGAAAAGATATTTAGCGTCATTATAATCCAGGTTATGCCAATCAAAACCACAGTGAGATACCACCTCACACCCATTAGGATGGCTACTATCAGCAACCAATAGAAAAATCAGAAGTGTTGGCAAGGATGTAGAGAAATTAGGACCCTTGTGCACTACTGGTGGGTGGGAATATAAAATAGTGTAGCTACTGTGGAAAACAGTATGGCAATTCCTCAAAAAGTTAAACATAGAATAATTATATGGTTCAGCAACTTCACTTCTGGGTATATACCCCAAAGAATTGAAAACAGGGACTTGAAGAGATACTCGTACTCCATGTTCATAGCAACATCATTCACAGCAGCCAGAAGGTGGAAGCAACCCAAGTATCCACTGACAGATGAATGGATAAACAAAATGTTGTGTGTCCATACAATGGAATATTATTCAGCCTTAAAAAGGGAGGAAGTTCTGACACAGTTAGGACATAGATGAACCTTGAGCACATTATGCTAAGTGAAATAAGTCAGTCACAAAAGGGCAAATACCATATGATTCCACTTATGTGAGGTCCCTACAGTAGTCAAATTCATAGAAACAAAGTAGAATGGAGGTTGCCCGGGGCTGATGGATGGGGAATGGACAGTTTCAGTTTGAGAAGATGAGAAAGTTCTGGAGATGGATGGTGGTAGTGGTTGCACAACCGAGTGAATGTACTTAACGCCACAGAACCACTTACAGTTTTTTTAAAAAGGAGATCAGGGATTTACGAAGAGGTGCTTGTGATGATGTTAGTAATACTATCTTCATTACAGTAAAATCCAAAAGTTGATACTGATTTTTCATTTTTGAAAAAAAAAATTTCCCCCAAACAAAGCATACAGTCTTCTTGTATTTAACCTGATTGTTGCCTTCTGAAAAAATGTTGGGACTTCCCCGGTGGTCCAGTGGTTAAGACTTCGCCTTCCAATGCAGAGGGTGTGGGCTTGATCCCTTGTTGGGGAGCTAAGATCCCACATGCCAGGTGGCCAAAAAACCAAAACATAAAACAGAAGCAATATTGTAACAAATTCAATAAAGACTTTAAAAATGGTCCACATCAAAAAAATCTTAAGAAAAAAAGATAGTATATTAAAGTGGTGGCAGACACAGTGAAATGGGGTTCTGATCTGGCTGAGACCATTACAGAGACACGTGTTCCCGTAATGGGTTCTTGGCTTCCTTGACAACCCGAATGCACCTTTGGAGTTTCTGGGATGCCCCCGCCTCAGGAGACCCATTGTCCTTAGGCCTGTATAGGTGACTGGAGCAGTGGACAGGGACTGGCCTGAGCCGGCCCCTCATGGCGTGGGTGTGGGTTTTGGTTTCCCAGCTCTGTGTGGCAGGCCAGTGTCTGATCCCGTCTCACAGCTCAGAGAAACCTGGTGGCTGCCCTGGGGCTCCTGTCAGTCCTTCCCGTCTTTCATCGCATGATGCTTCCACTGCTTGACCCAGCCTTGTGTGGGCTGTGGCCCGTGGGGACCATGATGGGGACTGTTGGCTGCTGTCTGAGGAGGCAGTTCCTAGGGGGGCAGCATTAGGAGCACCTGTTTCCCTCGGACAAGCTGAGTCTGTGCACCCGTGAATGGATGTGTGAGCCCAGCAGAGGTGCCTGTGAAATTCATCGCTTAGTTATTTAAAGTTGCCTATTTGTATGTTTTTGCTGTTATAACATATAAAGGGTACATTTAGTAAGATTGTGTCCTGAAAACTGGAAGATTATCCTAACATTCAATTTCTAATTCATAATTAAGAAGGGCTGCCTTCTGGAGAGGGGAACTGACAGTGAAGGAAGTATGTGGACTAATGAGAGAACTGCATTCCCACATCTGCAGGGGTCACAACTTTTACTTCTGGTGCTTAGGCTTTAAAGGAGGAGGACCTTTGTGCAGCTGTCCGCAGAGGGGGACCATACCTGGTTTGTAAAAAGTCATCTTGCTTCTTGTGGCCCTCAGCTTCCTGCTTGTAGTCATGGCGCTATGGCTAGATGGGGTTGGGCCTGGGTGTGCAGGTGGCAGGGCGGATGACCTCAGCCACTTGTGCCCTGTTTTTGGCCAGGTAGGTTTGATAGGGAAGAGGAGAGTATGAAAAGTCAAATCAGAAGATGCTGAACTGTCGCACAGTAGAGAGCAGGCCAGTCTTCACGGGAAGGTTGCCATGACTGCTCATATGGGGAGAAGTGACGTGCCTGGGCTGAGGCCTGGAAGCTGCAGTCTTTCATGGTGACGCTGCCTTCTGCCATAGGTCGGTGGACCTGAGGGCATCCTGCAGAACGGGGCCGTGGATGACAGCGTGGCCAAGACTAGCCAGTTGTTGGCCGAGTTGAACTTCGAAGAAGATGAGGAAGATACCTATTACACAAAGGATCTCCCCATACATGCCTGCAGGTGAGCACCTTCAGCGGAGGAGAGGACTCGCCTCCCAGAGCATCCACATTCTATATGCATTTGCTAACTTTACAGCGGCCCCTCTGAGACCATGGACTGTGACACTTGGAAACACTGTCCTTGGGAATAAGGAGGTTGCTCAAGCCTTTGTACACACATAAGTCCCCGTTACTGGGCAGGCGAATGGGATCAGCACCCTCTATCATCCCTGATTCTCCCAGCTGGAGGGGGAAAGGTTCCCCTTCTCTGCCTTCCTCAGGCCCTTGGGTTGTTACCCAGTACCTGCCCACTCACTTATCAGAAAGAACTCATCACATCGGGTGAGCATTTGGAGGGTGAATAGAGCAGCTAAGATTTCTCTTACAAAGAGATTACTGTAGGCTTCTTTAAAACATCTGCCTCCTTGTTGCGTTGAAGATTCCTGAAAAATTGGAAGTGAGTAGTCAGTGGATAGACCTGTGTGTTGACCAAATTTGGAATTCTCATCTAGAGGAGGACCCACCCCTTGTGTTTGGACTTACTCTTGCTTTTTTGTTACACGCACATGAGGAAATTGAGACCAAAATAGGTGAAATGATCTTGCTCAGGGCACCCCGCCAGGCAGGGCAGTGGGCCTGGGCCTCTACTCAGCTCTGCCTGCCCCTTGGGCACACTGCCCCTCTGAGGTCTGCACCCATCACGGGACAGAGGGCCGCTCTTTTCCCTGCTTGGTGGGCACACTTTTTTCCTTTGTTGGCTCTTTGTTCACTCTCATTTACAGTACATTTTACATATGTATTCGTGTTCCTGTTATGTACCAAATATGTCTTTGAAGTGGTCGTGGTGAAGCTGCAGGTCGTTAAAGTCTGCACAACCCCTCGCACTCCTGCCGTCCCCGGGGAGTGGAGGAGGGAGAGCCCCCCCTGGCGTGAGGTGTTGCAGGGAAGGTTCTTGGCCAGAGGACATTCTCGTTTGAGACTTGAGTCTTGGCTTCATCCACATGCAGAACTCTGTGGAGAGCCAATATTTTTGTTATTGGTGTGTTGATTTTCAGAAAAGGGAGGCCAGGGGGCTCTCCCTAGGTGCTCCTTGCGAGCTGAGCTCAGTCTGTACCCCAGGACCCTCCGCTGCTGGGTTGAGCTGAGTGTTCCCAGGAGCACGGCGCCCTCTGCTGGAGCATGGGAGGCACTGTGAACGCAGCGTGGTCTCAGCTTACCTTCTGTGTGCCCAGAGCTAGGGATGCTGATTTCCCTGCTTATAAGTCACGGTTCCTGAAACTTGAGGCCAAGGGGAGTGACTAGGTCACCTTGGGGGTTTTAGGACTCCGTTGTTGGGCTCACCTGGCACCTTGCACTGCTCTCACCCCCCGACCTCACCCTGGAAGGGGCTTTGCTGCTGTCTGAGGAGTCTCCACAGCACCCCTAAACCCTTCCCTGCGTTCACAGGGTCAGGAAGCCTCTGCAGTTAACTGATTGGATTTTGTTAGTGGGATCGTTGGGTTTGAGTATGTGTTTAATGAAAAACTTAAAAATGTTGTAAGAGGAAAGAATTTTACATACTGCCAAATTAAAACCAGAGAGTGGTCTTCCAGCTTTAACTGTTGATGTTTTGACTTTTTTAGTTACTGCGGAATACACGATCCTGCTTGCGTGGTTTACTGTAATACCAGCAAGAAGTGGTTCTGTAATGGACGTGGAAATACTTCTGGCAGGTAGATAATCAAACCGCGCATGTGTCTTTAATCAGTGCTGTGCTCAGATTTGTGTGTAAATTATGGAAATGTTGAAGCGAAGCACAATATAAAATCACGCTAACAAACCTGGTTTTTTCCCTCCTCTGTGACTGGTTTAACTTGAAACAGATGGTGGTGTGTGAATGCCTTAATGTATTTACCCTTGATTTATTCTCTGTGGTTCTTTTTATTATGCAAGTAGGGTTGGCTTAATTCTCTTTCCCAGTTTTTATTTATATTTTTCTGCAAGATGAGCTCCTGGCACGCCCGTTCATCTCCATTACTGGGTGCCTGGGGAGGATGTTCCCAAGACAGTAATGGGCATCCATGGGAGCCGCTTCCTGAGAAGGCTCCCTCTGGCCTTAGCTCATCAGAGCAGTCCTGAGGCTAATATGGGCCAGATCCTGAATCATCAGATTAAATTAAGTTCACTTGACCGTCGGCTCTGGGCTTCCCTTCCTGCTGTTGATCATCAGCAGCTGTGACTAGGTCCCTTGTTTTGTGTTTGGGGTGAGATCCGCATTGTGAGGGTGCTTGGATTCCAGGGGAGAGTCCATTTGGCTAAGCTCGAGTGGTGAGACTCCTCAGCTTCCACCACTGGCGTAGGTCTGGTCCTGGTGACTCCTCCAAGGCTGCCGTGATGTGCAGCGAGTCACTCCATTACCACAAGGAAGCAGAGCAGAGTCTCCGTGGGGCAGGGATCCAGGTCGCCTGCAAGAAAACGGCATTTTCCTCTGAGGTTCATGTTTTATAGAAATAAAGTGACAAAATTCCGTAGGCAGCTTTATTTGTACAGGGCCCATACCCTTCCTGTGCCTTTGGCAGCCGTGGCTGAGGACACAGAATGGTCAGATCTCGTGTCACCTTGGAGTTAGTAATGTGAATTGTGGGGTTCTGAGTGAGGCAAGAAAGGGAGCTGATGTTTTTTAGAGATTTGAAGGGAAAAGCATCTTCAGGGTACCCAGAAGAGACTGGTATACCATTTTCCGAATGTTTTGGGTAATTATAAGTGTTACCGTGTTCGCATTAGTTCCTCTCCTGCAGGAAAAGCAGTTAAATAAAACTTGCCTTGGCTGGCAACCCCAGCTTCCGGTCAGCAGAGCCAAGATCAGGGAGGTGAGCGGGGGGGCCTCTAAGAGAAAACAGACTCGGCCAGCCAGATTGTGTGTTCTGTGCAAGGTCAGACTGTGAAGGTGATGGGACAGCCACTCGCCTTCAGGAAGCTACCAGTGTAATGGGGTGAGGTGGGCCTAGAAAAGACAAGAGGAAATCACTGATCCTGGTAGAAGGCCCAGGGGTGGCGGGGTGGGGGGAGGGGTGGCTTTGGAGGTACGGAGAACAGTGATGACTAGTTAGGTAATCTGACAGTCTTCGTGGGGCCAGAGAGGATTAGGATGTTGGCATCTGAGCCGAAGCTTGCAGCAGCAGGGGTTTCCCAAGGTGATGTGAGGGCGGCAGCAGGGAAGGCTGGAGGCTTGGCAGGCATGCTCAGTGTGTGACAAACCTGCAGCCAGGTTGCAGATCGCTGGGGGGGCTGGGAGGGCTTGAGGCAGAGCTGTGCACCACCCGTGGGCCCTGAGTGAGGCTGCCGTGGCAGAGGGTAGAGTTCGGTGTCTGGGGCACTCAGGCCCTGATTTAGGTGAGCCGTGTCCCAGAAATGAGAAAGGCGTCAGAGCCCTGGCCAGGCGCAGCAAGGAAAGAGCTGAGGCGGCGGGGCTTTCAGACCGTTCAGGGCTGGCCCTGTGCTTCCGGAGAGTAGCCCTGAGCCCCACTACTCGGTATTTTTTACTGTCCTCAGGTTTCTAATACATCTGGTTATCAGGTTTCCTGGCCTGCAGCAAATGAGGAGGGGTGTTGCTCTTGGAAGCAGGCACAGGGGCCATGAGAAGTGACTTTGAAACGAGCAGGAGAGAAACTACAACGAGCCGAGGAGCAGTGAAAGGGGCAAGCCTCCTGCCTCTCCAGGACAGCAGCCTTGGCCCCAGCATTAGATTCACTTAGGTCCAATAAGTTGGATTTAAGAAAGCAGGAACTGGGGGGGAGAGAAAAAAGCAGGAACTGTGTGAAACATGTTAGGAAAGTTTTCCTTAAAAATGGTTCAAGTCGGATTGATTTTTGTGCTCAGTGGGGAGCCAGTTCAGGGGCTGGCTGGTCCCCCGGGATGCCAGATGGATGAGGTGTGACCACTCCTGCTAATGGACCGTGAACGGTACCGGAACTTTTAATGGAGCTCGAAAATTGGAAGTGGTGAAAAGCCAAACTTTGGGTGTTAACTATTTATCATTTCCTGGTTTCAGCCACATTGTAAATCACCTCGTGAGGGCAAAATGCAAAGAGGTGACTCTGCACAAGGATGGGCCCCTGGGGGAGACGGTTCTGGAGTGTTATAACTGCGGCTGCCGCAACGTCTTCCTCCTCGGCTTCATCCCTGCCAAGGCTGACTCGGTTGTGGTGCTGCTATGCAGGTGAGGGTGGGGCCGTGATTTCCCTGGGGGACTGCCTTTCAGCCCCAGTCATCTTCCCCAAAGACTCAGCCACTCCATGGCTTCTGACTCCATGGAGCTTTAAAATAGTTTCTGCCGACTGACAAGGTGTAAGGAGGTTCGGGGGGTTGGGGCTTGTTAGAGAGCTAGGAATGTCAAATAACCCTTTTGGGGTGTGTTCTGGTTAAATCATGAAAACAATTCTGTAAAAGCAAAGTCTGTTCTGAGTTTTAAGAGTTCAGAGCTCAAGTGTGCAGGGAGATGCAATTTATTGCTAACAGTTTAAAGGTAATGTGATCATACAGTGAAAGGTAGGGAACGCCCCTTTGAGGTTAAAGGCGGTAAGCCTTTGGGGGGCTAGAGGTCATCCTCACCTGGGCTCTCCCTGCCCTCGGGGCTTCTGCAGGCAACCCTGTGCCAGTCAGAGCAGCCTCAAGGACATTAACTGGGACAGCTCACAGTGGCAGCCCCTGATCCAGGACCGTTGCTTCCTCTCCTGGCTGGTCAAGATCCCTTCTGAGCAGGAGCAGCTGCGGGCGCGGCAGATTACCGCCCAGCAGATCAACAAGCTGGAGGAGCTCTGGAAGGTGAGGGCCTGCTGGGAATGCACATCTGTCTCGGCACCAAGTGTGGCGGGGGTGGAGAGGGGAGCTGGGGGTGGTGTCTCAGAAACAGGAGATTCCAGAAGGAGCTCGAGGGGGACTCTGCAGCCTCTACCTGGAGTGGCCCCTCGAGCTCCTTCTGGAAGCGGGACTGAGGGTGCCATGGGTACCTCCCGCCAGGCCTCTGGGAAAGGAAAGCTCTGGCTGTTGGAATTTTTCTCTTGCTGAGGGCAGGGGTAGGTGGTGGGAAGGAAGTGGATGGGAACTGGCCATTGGTGACTGTGTGTGGACATGTCAGGAGGAGCCGGGCCTGAGTAGACAGACAGGACTGCGGGTGCACTCTATAAAACCTGGTCGGGCCTGTGATGCATCAGAGCCAGGGCAACACCAGGCTGGGGGCGCGTGGGATTCCTGCCCTGCCCACAGACCGTTTCTCCAGGGAAGCCCATCTCTGGTCCTGGCTGTTTATATTTTATGATAAATTTTTAGTAACTAGGCTAGAAATTTTAATTAGGCACCCATATAATCAAAGATGTGAATTTATCTTCACTTCAAGTGCAAGTCAAAATATTTTTGAAGGACAGTCCAGTAAGGAACCTTTCCACCTTGATTTTCAAGTCGCCACAATTATTTCACTGTTCCCGTTTGTATCCAAACAGCCCACATACTGTTTTGTCCCTGCCAAGGAAGTGTGCGTTGCTCCTGTTGGTGCAGCATAGGATCAGGAGGAAATGGGGAGGTGGGCCTTCCTTTCTGTTTACACAACCAGGGAAGCCAGTAATCTTTCTGGCAGCCAGGAAGAAGTGTAATCTCTCCCAGGTCAGGGGCTAGGCCTTTGTTGGAGAATGCAGCCATCTGATGGTATAGGTGTGTCAGGGCTGTGTAGCTGGGGTGTCCACCTCTGTGTGCCACGTGGACTTCCTGATATGAGGGCTCTCCTTACGGGGTGGACACCACTGACCACCAGGTGCCCTTCTCTGCATAAGCCCAACATCAGCTCGTTCTGAGAAGTGGTGGGTGTGACTGTGCCTCTGTTGACTGGGGAGCTCGCATATAGTTCATTTTAGAGGTGAGAACAGGGAAGAACGTGGTGCCATTCTTGTCCTCTAGGAAAATCCTTCTGCCACCTTGGAGGACCTTGAGAAGCCGGGAGTGGATGAGGAGCCGCAGCATGTCCTCCTGCGGTATGAGGATGCCTACCAGTACCAGAACATATTCGGTCCTCTGGTCAAGCTGGAGGCTGACTACGATAAGAAACTGAAAGAGTCACAGGTGATGTGGTGTGTGCAGGAGGGTCTGGTCATTTTAACAAAGCATCTCTCCTAAGGTCTGGGGAGGGTGGTTTTCTCTGCAGACTGCAAATGCTGACGTGGGCCGAGGCCCAGCCCCTGAGAGACGGAACCGTGGATTGAGGACAGGCCTGGGGGCAGATGCCTCATCACTCAAAGCCAGACACTCACCTGGGTGTTTTCTGATTTTAAATCCAACAAAAATTCCTTACAGTTGGGTTTGTAGCTTTTGCCACAGCCGTGAGAGTCAGACCTCAGGAGCCCACAGCACACTGAGGACACTCCTTGTGCCGTCCCTCGGAGACTGTGCGTAGGAAGCAGGAGCCCTGAGGCACACGAGATGTGTCCTCGGCCATCGGCTTCCTTCTCTCCCTCCGCAGCCCACAGAGAAGCCGCCTCCAAGAACAGACATCATGTGGGGGTCTCCTGGTCGTCCTGTGCAGGTTTCGGGGTCCTAATGACTTCTCTCTTGGATGTGCCCTTGTTGGTGTTTCAGGCTGTCCAGTGCTGCTCGCCATAGGGCACGCACCTGTGGAAACCCAGACACAAGGAGTCCAGGCCTGTGTCTGTGTCTGTAGGCTAACAGGGCTCTTATTTTTTATGTGCTCAGACTCAAGATAACATCACGGTCAGGTGGGACCTGGGCCTTAACAAGAAGAGAATCGCCTACTTCACTTTGCCCAAGACTGACTCTGGTAATGAGGATTTAGTCATAATTTGGTTAAGAGGTGATTTTAAGTTTTAAAATATTTGTGACCATAAGTAGCATAAAATTCCTAGTTTCACCCTTGTAAAGTGTCCCTTAATTTGAACTCTTCATGGTAGCGTCTGTGGCACATGTGAAAACTCTTAACTTTCTTGCTGTCTTTTCCCTGTAAGACATGCGGCTCATGCAAGGGGATGAGATATGCCTGCGGTACAAAGGGGACCTGGCGCCCCTATGGAAAGGGATCGGCCATGTCATCAAGGTCCCTGATAGTATCCTTTGTGTAAAGAAGGGCTGGCACAGGCACTGTCTGCCCAAGACTCTGACGAGCTTGTCCTGAGCACAGGAGACCTGCGTGGGGATCACCGCTGAGAGCAGCCTCGGGGCCTCAGGTGGAGGGAAGGGTGTGTACAGCCGCGGCTGGAACGCCCTTTCTTCAGGTGTCCTCTGAGAGGGCACCGTTTATATAAAACTGATGAAGAGATCTGCTTAGGCAGAAGCCAGGGTGCTCCGAGCTATGTGCCTGAGGGCTCTGCGGAAATTCACAATCAGGGCCTGGAACCTGCGCCCTGGGCTTGGCTGCTCCATGTTGGGTGCTGGCTGCTGCCCCAGGGCTCAGAAGGAGGACACTGCTGGCTGCGCTGGCCCCGGACACGGTGGGCAGAATCTGTCACTGAGAACGTGGGTCTCTGGCTGCATTTTCTGTCTTTGGTGCAGAGGAGGGTCTGTCTCTTCAGTAGCAGTGAGGGCTCCTCAGAAAGGCTTTTGACCAGGATGAGACTTAACTCGGCGGCATAGATTATGGCGATGAGATCGCTATTGAGCTTCGGAGCAGTGTGGGTGCACCTGTGGAGGTGACTCATAACTTCCAGGTGGACTTCGTGTGGAAGTCAACCTCATTCGACAGGTATGTCTGCCTCCTTCCCAGCCTCTACTTCCCTGCATCTACTTTGCGGTCACCTGCCCTTGGCGTGGCTGCTGCCTCCGGTGTCTCCGTGCTTCTCCTCCTTATCACAGAGGGGCACGTCTGCACAGCAGCTCCTCGGTGGTGTGTGCCACTGACCTGGAGCTTTCCTTTCAGGATGCAGAGTGCGTTGAAAACCTTTGCTGTGGACGAGACCTCCGTGTCGGGCTACATCTACCACAAACTGCTCGGCCACGAGGTGGAGGATGTGATCATCAAGTGCCAGCTGCCCAAGCGCTTCACGGCGCAGGGGCTCCCTGACCTCAACCATTCTCAGGTTCTCACCCACCCCGGGGGCAGGAGGGTCCTGGACTGCAGAGCCTGCCTGGTGAGCGGCCCTCCACCGTGTCTGCGCCCCTAATGGCCACTTGTATCTGAAGGTTTACGCCGTGAAGACTGTGCTGCAGAGACCACTGAGTCTGATCCAGGGCCCACCGGGCACAGGAAAGACGGTGACCTCAGCCACTATTGTCTACCACCTGGCTCGGCAAGGCAATGGGTAGGGCTCTGCACAGCCCAAGTGGGGGAGAGAGGGAGGCCTGTCTTCCAGGAGGCTTTGGGGCCCAGGGTGTCTGGCATGCTGTATTCTATGCCGTTTGTATTAGATCTGGCCATTGTGGTTGCTTTTAACAAGCAAACCTGCCATTCTTATAAAGGCCGTAGTGGGTAGGTTCATCCTGTGTTTTGTTGTGCCTGCGTGCACCTTGGAGCTTTGAAAGACTTTACAGTGCAAACAGGAGGTGAGGATGTTGGACTCGGGTGTTAGCAGTGGGTTGCATGAGTAGAGTGAGGATCAGGAAGCTCCAGACCATCTGGCTCTTAGCTCCTTCAGCATCGTGTCACTCCTGGCTTTAGTCTTAGAGCTTGAGCTGGCTCCACTGCCTATGATTCAAAACAACAGTCTTGGCTAATTGGACTTTCTCTGGGCGAGCACTGACATTCGCTCACATTGTGTTGAAGGCCCGTGCTTGTCTGTGCGCCAAGCAACATAGCCGTGGATCAGCTGACTGAGAAGATCCACCAAACTGGGCTGAAAGTCGTGCGGCTCTGTGCCAAGAGCCGAGAGGCCATCGACTCCCCGGTGTCGTTCTTGGCCCTGCACAACCAGATCAGGAACATGGACAGGTGGGTGTCGGGTAGCTGGCCTTAAGCGAGGCGTGTCTCCCCTGGGCAGGCACTGGCGGCACACACCTCCCTCTCATGTGCCCCTGTGTCTGCAGCATGCCAGAGCTCCAGAAGCTGCAGCAGCTGAAGGATGAAACCGGCGAGCTGTCGTCTGCGGACGAAAAGCGGTACCGGGCCCTGAAGCGCACTGCCGAGAGGGAGCTGCTCATGGTGAACTCAACCGCCCTGCTGCCGGGGGAACTGGCCTGGGCCTTTGGGCGTTTGTCTTGTTCACTTGGGCCAAAGGACCTGTTTGAATACGTTAAGTCCACGATGGCACCTTTAGTTAGTTTGTTCTTTTGCATTTGAGGAGAGAACTCTGATACCCTCCTCCATATGCTTTCTCTGAGATCACACAGAGACATCTTGTTGAGGTAGATTCCACTCCCCGCCAGCCTCCCTGCTGCTGGGGTCTTGGGAACCTGGTCCGTACCCGGGGTGGGGCAGGGGGCAGGTCTGGAGCGCCGTCTCCTGCTCTTTGTTGATGAACCAACCAAAAGTGGATCTCAGCCTGAGCATGGTGTCCCTGGCTTAGCGCTGCCCCTCAGAGGCTGTCTCAAGGCACCAAGCTCTTTCTTAGGCGTGAAGCCCAACCACTTAGGATCTCGAAAGTTAGGGTCATTGCACCCTGGACAGATGCTGTCAGGGAGGGTCCACTTATTTCCGTCGTTGTTGAGGAGGGTGTGGACCGGAACAGTGTCTGTGTCCCGTCCTGCCTGCTTTTGGGATCTGGGAACATTGACCATGCCGGTGCCCTGATGCCTGGCACACTACACTCTCTTCCCCAGAATGCAGATGTCATCTGCTGCACGTGTGTGGGCGCCGGGGACCCGAGGCTCGCCAAGATGCAGTTCCGATCCATTTTAATCGACGAGAGCACTCAGGCCACCGAGCCAGAGTGCATGGTCCCTGTGGTCCTTGGAGCCAAGCAGGTGGGCCACAGCCCATCCATTATAGTCTTGTTTGAAAATTGGTGTGCATTCTCTCTTGTTCCAGTTCTGTGTAATTCTTAGTGCTGGGGTTTTGTTTTTAAGTATCCTATGGTGCTGTTTGATGCCCTGCCAGAGCACAGAGGGATGCACAGCAGGCCCTTTGAGGGGGTCTTCGAAGGGTGGGCTTGGCACAGAGTGCCTTTGTGTGGGTTCTGAGTGCAAGTTTGCGTGTTTCATGTACATGGTGGGCAGTTTTCCCACCCCCAGTCCATATCTTGCCGCTTGAATTCACATAGCCGGGTGGTTGTATGGACCCTGGCCCTCTTAGTCCCCTGAGTGGATGTCTAGGCTGTTCCATGCTTGAGCTTCTTACCTGTGTGGGCCTTTCACCACAGCTGATCCTCGTGGGCGACCACTGCCAGCTGGGCCCCGTGGTGATGTGCAAGAAGGCGGCCAAGGCTGGCCTGTCCCAGTCGCTCTTTGAGCGCCTGGTGGTGCTGGGCATCCGTCCCATCCGCCTCCAGGTCCAGTATCGGATGCATCCTGCGCTCAGTGCCTTCCCATCCAACATCTTCTATGAGGGCTCTCTTCAGAATGGTGTCACTGCAGGTAATACTCGGCCCAGAGTGGGGGCCCTGGGGAAACAATACCTCCTGTCACTTCCTTCTTAAGTGGCCTTATGTGGTGACTGCTTGTGGGTAGGGGATGCCTCAGAGAGATGCAGTGGTCAGTGGGACAGAACGTGCACTCTGGAGTGCGCTCTGGGACATTCTCGGGGTGTGGGCAAGGGGGAGCCCACATCCTCGTAAAATTCAGAGTCACTATATGAGAATTCCCACCATTGGCGCGTCACACACAACACACACACGAGGGGGTGGCAGAGCTGACTGCCCGTCCCGCTCCTTCCTCTATCGGTGGTTCTCAAAGTCCGGGCCCTGGGGGTCTCAAAGACCTGTGCACGACCAAGGCCAGACTACTTCTGTAGTAACACTGGGACATCGTGCGCCTTTTGGCTGTGCTGACACTTGCGCTAATGGCGCAGAAGCCTCAGCACTCAGCATGAGTCAGTGGTGCGACCAGGCTGCTGTGTGTCGTCACCACCACGCACCTGTGGCAGGCACCATCCTGGGTGCACAAGCAAAGAGTACTGAGTTTACTGATCCCTGAGTGCACGTTCTTGTGATTCTATGTGTGATGGGAGAGGACGTTCTCCTAAGAAACTTGGCAGGGGTGTGAGGTGCTTGAAGGAAGGACTCACACACTGGTTATACAGACTGGGATATTTAGCAGGCGTTTTCCCAAAAGTGACCAAAGCGAGCCTGTGGCTTCAAGGAAAATAACTGAGAATATTCATCACCAGTGATAAAATCTGAGAATTCACACCAAAATTAGAATTTTGGAAAACCCATGTCCCCTAACATGAGCTGATCAAGTCTTCCCAATGCTGAGTGGATTTTCTGATGAGATCTTTGGTGGTGACAGACGTCAGGTGCCTCAGCCTTTGGAAGCTCTGCCTGATGGGGTGAGCAGGCACTTGCCATTCCAGTGGCCAGCAAGGGTGCTCCCAAGTCACTGGGGTGTCAGAGGCCATGCAGGTGCGGGGCAGAGTAGAAAAGCCATCGTCACTGACCTGCAAGGTGACCTCCCGTCCAGCTTTCCTGTAGAATCAGGGGCAGAATTCCACAGTAGTAGGAAAGTCATAAAACACGCTTCCCTTTTCCAACCACGTGCATCTTTGACCATCCTCATGCTGCAAGGGCTCATGGGAGACTGGGAACAGGAGTAGAGTAAGCCGGATAGTGAAGTGAGTTGCGAAAATTCACTACATATATATTTTAGTGGAAAATAGTTATTTTTCATAAAAAAAAATTTGTAAGTTAATGTTTATCTTTAAATGAATTTTAAAATATTTTAGATTTCTGGGTTTTAAAATACAATAAATATCAGTAGATGTAATCCACAAAAACAATAGCTGTTTGAACTCAACTTTTCAGAGTGTAAAGGGGTTCTGAGAGTAGCATTCATTCGAGAACCAATTAGTATCTCATTACTGCCAGCAGCCCACCACGTCAGCCTTGTTTAGCTCACGTTATAGGTAAGGAGACTGAGGCCGAAAGTGTGCGTGCCTGGCCAGGGCCACACGGCTGCTGTGCAATGCAGTCTTGACACTTAGAATGCTGCTGGTCTGTTGGGTGGTGGGGCTAGAAAAGGCCTGGCCATGAGCTTGTTTGTGATTCTCTGATGCGGTTGACACTTGTTGGGAAAGCCACCGCGTAACCCTGATTCACACCCTCGCCCACCTTGTTCCACCTACCTCCACGGTGTCGGCTCCATAGGGCAGGGTTGGTGGTGGTGGTTCACTGCTGAACCGTCAGTGCCCAGGACATAGCACCCCATGAGTGTATTTTTTTGAACTCTCTACTGAAGTGTAAAGAAGTGCCCAGATCCTAAGTGTTCAGCTTAGTGAGTTTTCACTAAGTGAACACACCTGTGTAACTAGCACCTGCCTCTAAAAGCACAACCTGACCAGCTCCTTGCAGCCTTGAAGTGACCCCTGTCCAGGGCAGTGCGGGTGCCCACCCAGACCCACGGACTCAGGGTAGCCTGACATCAGTGGTGGCGGGAGTGTTTACACCACAGAAATTGGCCAGCACTGTAGATTAGCCCTCGCCTTACCCCCAGCAGGTGGTTAAACGTTTGCCAGCAGTGAGCGGGTCACCAAGCTTGCCAGCCACTGCCCTCGCTTGAAAGGTTGAGGCTTTGCCTCATTTTCAGCTTGACATAAAAGGGATCATACAGCGTGTTCTCATGGGTCAAGCTTCCTTCATCAGTTAGGCTATTTTCATGCAAAAATACCAGTTTTCTTACACTAATCTGTTGATTAGGTACAACTCCAGTCAGAATTCCCAAAGGTGTGGGTGGAGTGTGTGATTTGACAAGCTGATTTTTTTAAATTGTAAGGACCAAGCACCCAAGACAAACATGAAGAGCCTGATGAAGGTGGCAGCTCCTACTAGGAGATGTCAGGAGTTACTATAAAGCTGCAGTCGCAGAGACACTGGGCACAGTGCCCAGGATAGAGTCCAGAGGCAGACCCATCTGTCCACAAGCCCTGGTGTGTGACAACATGGGGTCAGCTCAACAGTGTCATTCTTTTTTTTTTTTTTTTAACCGTACCATGCGGCATGTGGGATCTTAGTTCCCCAACCAGGGATCAAACCTGCACCCCCTGCATTGTGGAAGTGCAAAGTCTTAACCGCTGGACCAACAGGGAAGTCCCAACAGTGTCATTCTTAAAAGCCAGTTGTAGGGGCATGTGAGTCCCTTAAGGTACATCATAAAGCTTCTGGAAGGAAATAGAGTATCTTCGTTACCCTGGGGCAGACACAGGTTTCTTAAACAGACTGCAGAAAGCACAAACCAGTGAAATCTGTTCAGCCAGTGAGCCGGCTTCATCCCAGACACGGTGCCAGGTGTTCCTGGGAGTTTCGGTCAGAGGACATACTCAGTGGCCTGCCCCGGGCCCGCAGACCTGGGTCTTTTGCCTGGAGCCTGCAGTTTCCTGCCCCGCCTTGTGCCTGCCCAGGATGGCATGGCCTCCACTCAGCTCTCCACCTTAGCTCAGTCCAGACTGCCTACACTTTCTTCTCTGATAGGATATTCTCTCTTTTCTTTTCTCCTCTACAATGACAGCGGATCGTGTGAAGAAGGGGTTTGACTTCCAGTGGCCCCAACCGGATAAACCAATGTTCTTCTACGTGACCCAGGGCCAAGAGGAGATTGCCAGCTCAGGCACCTCCTACCTAAACAGGTAAACAGAGGCTCATCTGTGGCGTCTCCTGGCTTCAGTGACGGCTTGTCCAGTGACTGCTAACCTGTGGTTTTGTTTAATGTGGTGGTGAAACTTTTCCTTGTCCCCCTCATTCTTATTCTGTTCAGACACTTAAACCAACAGCCTATTTCCAATCTCATCTTTTCAGCGTATGTTTTTATGTTGAGCAGATCCTTCATAAGCCCACATGTGAGCCTTTCTATCCCTCATGACTCCCTTGGTAAAGGATGGGCGGCCCAGCTGTGGCTGCACTGGGCAGGGCCTTCACAGGGTTGTGCTGGAGGCGGAACTGCCCCTGAGCCTCCCACAGCCTCCAGCCTTGGGCGGCGGGCGGGGGGGGCGGTCTCAGGAGCCCACAGGTGGAGCCTGGGAAGTGAAAACCTGATTTTCTTAGGACGGAGGCTGCAAATGTGGAGAAGATCACCACGAAGCTGTTGAAGGCGGGCGCCAAGCCAGACCAGATCGGCATCATCACGCCCTATGAGGGCCAGCGCTCCTACCTGGTGCAGTACATGCAGTTCAGTGGCTCCTTGCACACCAAGCTCTACCAGGTGCGTGCGCCCAGTCCAGTCTGCTGGCTCCTACCCCAGGCACTGACCTTTGACCACCTTGTAGCAGAGGCACAGTGAGCCGGTGGCCAGCACCTAGGGGCTCTGCAGGCTTCAGGTCCCAGGCTCATCGCTGGGATTTGATGGTGCATCTTAACGCCAGGCTGAGGGGTCCTTGAAGGAAGCCTATTGGTTGACCGTGACCATTGCCCCTGCAGGAGGTGGAGATCGCCAGCGTGGATGCGTTCCAGGGCCGCGAGAAGGACTTCATCATCCTCTCCTGTGTGCGGGCGAATGAGCACCAAGGCATTGGATTTTTAAACGACCCCAGGAGGCTTAATGTGGCCTTGACCAGAGCACGGTACGGAGGACTGAGTCCTGTTGGGCCTTGCTGGTGGCTCCTCTTGCATAGGAGTCCTGAGGCGCTGGGAGGGGTTGGCCCAAGAGGCTGCTTAGTGCCTGGTTCTCTTCCTATTAATTCTTGTACCCCAGCTGCACCCTGGGCTGCGGCACAGGGCATGGTAGAGGGGCTTCACCAGTGCTAGCAGTCAGAGGGCTCCCAGCAGCAATTCGGAAAGAACGTCTCACTCATGAGTTGTCTTCGTTTCTGTGTCCTGGTGGCTTTCTGCGGCCTCAGTCTTGAAGGAAATTCCATCCCAGCAGCAGAGTGTCCCTGTCAAGTTGTTTAATCCATGAGTCTAATGTTTTAGTCCAATTTGCCTTGTTCAGTTCTGGAATATAACTTTTCTGAAATTTGAGGGACCCAGAGGGCAAGGTGGACCCCGTGTTACCCCCACGTGACACCAGACAACAGCCACCATCGTACCAGCCCCAGGCTGGGCTCACGTTCGCATGTTGGTTCCTTCCCCACTGAGGGCACCTTGGTTTTCGTTTGTTACCCCATTTGTTTGGTGGCCAGCGGGGGCGGGGGTGGTCCCAACACAGCTTGTTGAGTGTGAGCATCCATTAGCAGCTCAGCTTGGGCCTCGAGTTACATGCCCGGCCCATCAGGGGTCCCGAAGCCGCTATGGAGCCTGCCTGGGCCACTTATGACATAGTGCCCAGGAGGCTGACTCATGGTTGCGAACAAGGAGACTCATCTCTGAGCTCATCGGCCCACAGAGGTGTTTTGACATCTGGGCTCCACAGAAATCTGCCCTCAAAGCCGAGTGTAGGCTCGGCAGCTGACAGGGTGGGCTCCAGTGAGAGTCACCTCGGCTCGCAGTTACCCACCTGTCCCCAGCATTCACGGCGGGCACTAGCACAGGCAGGGCAGGCGTCTGGGCAGGGAGGTCGAGGGTGGCCCCCAAGGCTCCTGTGTGGCAAGAGGAGGGGTGCGTGGTGGGCGGGGTGCCAGGAGAGCTGCCTGGGCACCTTTTACTCTGGACTTGGGTTTCGAGTTTGTTTGCTCTTGCGTTGGACCGATCTGCATAGTGCTCTGCTCACTGTGCAGCCCTAAGCATGGCACTCTTTGTGCCCACGTCTTGCAGATATGGGGTCATTATTGTGGGCAACCCAAAGGCCCTGTCCAAGCAGCCGCTCTGGAACCACCTGCTGAACTACTACAAGGAGCAGAAGGTGCTGGTGGAGGGGCCGCTGAACAACCTGCGGGAGAGCCTCATGCAGTTCAGCAAGCCCAGGAAGCTGGTCAACACCATCAACCCGGTGAGGGCTGGCCGCGGGCAGGGGGCGGGGAGGTGGGGGGAGCCTGCTGGGAACCCCGTCCTCCCCAAGCCAGTGTTCTGGGCACGTGGCAGTGAGCGATGGCAGGTGTGACTCGTGACGAGTGCGAGCTGAGGGTGCGCCGAGAGTGTCAGTGTGTGAACAGGAGCCATGCATGCCGGTCTGTCCCCACAGAGCCCCCCACGCCAGGTCTCCCCACTGTTCTGAGGCCTTTCTGGGCTTGGACCTCATGGGATGCTACGTCACGGGTGGCACCTAGGGGTCAGACCCAAGCAGTTAGGGAACTTGGCAAACCCAAGGTGCTCTGGGGGCCTAGGGAGTGGATGCTGCTTGAGGTGAAGCCCAGAGACGGAAATGTTTGGCAACAAACATTTGTTTGGCAACAAAGACCAGGTCAAACAATGTTTGGCAACAAAGACCAGGTCAGGCGAGGAGGGGCAGGCAAGGCCCAAAGCACACAAGGCCCAAAGCCGGCAAGCCTCGGGGTAGTCCTCGGTGCAGCCTGGCCACCTCCCAGGCCACCAGATCTTTGGAAGTTCTTCCTTGTGTCAACATGATAAATTCCTCACTTATCTAAACCCTTTGCAGGGAGCCCGCTTCATGACAACAGCCATGTATGATGCCCGGGAGGCCATCATCCCAGGATCGGTCTATGACCGGAGCAGCCAGGGTGAGTCTCTGCAGGGGACCGGCCCGGCCCCACAGTTGTTGACCGTTCCCACGCCCACAGCTTCCAGCCCTGTTACTCCTGGGGTGGCCTCCCAAGCCTTGGTCCACAGAAGCCTGCCTGACAGAGTTTTCTCAGCTTCCCTTGTCAGAAATCAAATAATTGGTCTTTGGCCATTTCTAAAAACCAGATGTTTTTAAAATAATACAGCTCAATGGACAGCGGTTTCTCAACAAATAGCTCAGCCAGTTTGCCCCTGTGCTTGCACCCCACCTTGCCTGCCCTTCGCTCGCCTTCTCAGTGGGGGTGTCACACCCACCGCCTCATTTCAGGTTTCATGGCTTCCCCAAGCTTCAGCTCCATCTGTCAGACCTCAGGGTTGTGCGTGCCCACTTTTCCTGTGGGAGGCTTCTGTATGTACTGAGGCTGAGCTTTATCCTGCTGCCTGGGACGACTCCTCTTGCCTGAGCCAGTCTGTAGATGGTTCCTATTCATCCCCCAGATCCCTGCCACCTGGGACCCTTCCCTGCACCAGCCCCCATGGAGGGTGACTGCCTCACCCATGACTCTGTGCCACCTGCCCGAGTTGCACATTGGCCGTTTTTAAACCTCTCATGTGCTTGCCATTCACCCTGAGGGCAGGCGCACCCCAGCTGCTCCTTTTCCACAGTAAATTGGAAGGCCCCTTTTCCCTGCCTCAGTGTTCTCCCTGTCCCTGGGCTCAGACAGGGGATTGTGTTTTTTTTGTTTGTTTTTGTCTGTTTAAATATTTATTTATTTATTTATTTATTTACTTTTATTTGGTTGCGCTGGGTCTTGGTTGCGGCAGGTGGGCTCCTTAGTTGCAGCACGTGGGCTCCTTAGTTGCAGCATGCATGTGGGATCTAGTTCCCTGACCTGGGATCGAACCCGGGCCCCCTGCACTGGGAGTGCAGAGTCTTAACCACTGCACCACCAGGGAAGTCCCAGGGATTGTGTTCTTGAACAGCAGATCTCTTATCACCATATCTGATGAGTCCCTGTGTGGCTGGGGGTTTCCTGGGTCCATACTTCATCCCTGATGCCACCGTGGGTCTGGCTACACCAAGGTTGCCCTGGGGGCTTTTGCGTTCAGTGAGATCTGCTGGTCTGTCAAGCTTGGGCGTTTTCTTTTGATTGGCGGGTGGCAGGGTGGCAGTGATAGCATGTAATATGAATATGGCATTTGCCATAAAAGGGTTTTTTTTAAGAAATTAGAAATGCAGAGCGGTTTCAGTTTTTCAGATCCCCATGGGCCAGTGATTCTCAGAATGCCCTGGGAGAAAAGGTGCCGTCCCAGGCCCCAGCCTCAAAGAGGCTATTGGGTGCAGGGAGGGGGAGGGGCTTGAGTTGTGAGAGTCTGCATCAGTGACTTTGCTGTTAGGGATGCACCAAGAAATGCTGGGGCAGACAAAGCAGTGACAGGACCAAACAGACATTTCAGCTATGGGCAGGCAACAGACTCATCTGGATGCAGTGTGATGCCTGCCGTTCACCTTGTGTCTTGTAGGCCGGCCCTCAAACATGTACTTCCAGACCCATGACCAGATTGGCATGATCAGTGCTGGCCCCAGCCACGTGGCTGCCATGAACATTCCCATCCCCTTCAACCTGGTCATGCCGCCCATGCCGCCACCGGGGTATTTTGGACAAGCTAACGGGCCAGCCGCAGGTGAGCACCGAGTGGCATCCCATGGGGAAAAGCAGTTTGGCCTTGGAGTTTGTTCACATCCGGGCTTTGAGCAGGAGTGCTTGTCTGTGAGGCTCAGAACCTCCTTCAAGGAACCCTGGATGGCTGTCTTTCAGGCCGGGGCACCCCAAAAGGCAAGACCGGTCGTGGGGGACGCCAGAAGAACCGCTTTGGGCTTCCTGGGCCCAGCCAGACGAACCTCCCCAATAGCCAGGCCAGCCAGGATGTGGCGTCACAGCCCTTCTCACAGGGCGCTCTGACCCAGGGCTACATCTCCATGAGCCAGCCCTCCCAGATGAGCCAGCCCGGCCTCTCCCAGCCTGAGCTGTCCCAGGTGAGCTCTCTGCCACTTTAACTTGAGACGTCTCACACCCGCAGAAAAGTCAGACCAGCCCAGGGAGCCCTCTTCACACATGCAGACCCCATGACACTCACCCCTAAAGACCTCAGCAGGGGGACTGTAGGTCTAGAACATTCCATCCACAATACTGTCCTGGGTAGCGTGTCTCCAGTGGTGAGGTAACCAGTGTGGGTTTCCTGCCACTTAGGCTTGAGGATAAGTTTCCAGATTATTCCCTGCGGCTGGTGATGGGCTGGACGCAGAACAGGTTCTCGAAGCTGGGAGGGTGAGTGCGCATCCTTCGACTGGGTGCTCATCTCTCCAACCTTGTCTTCCAGGACAGTTACCTTGGAGATGAATTTAAGTCACAGATTGATGTGGCGCTGTCGCAAGACTCCACGTACCAGGGGGAGCGGGCGTACCAGCACGGCGGAGTGACGGGGCTGTCCCAGTATTAGAAGGCAAGCTGGCCTCTGGAGGAGGTCTACGCTGGGATCTGGACTTGTAGGAAAATTTGGGAAATGTGGGAGTCTCAAGTCCTCGAGGGGCCAGTGCATCCTGTCACCTGTCACTCTGGGCCCATGCACCTCTGCTTAGTGTCTGGGGGATGTGAACTTCATGCACATCGTCTGTGCCACGGTCCTCTCTAGAGGGAGTCTTAGAGCTGCTCCTGGTGGGCAGCCAGGAAGTGGACGCACCCCTCGCCCTGATAAGGCAGGTCATGAGGGTGGCAAGGGCCCCAGCTCCTAGGTGCACGGGTGCCTCTGGGGGTGCTTCTAGGTGCCCGCGAGGGCCCTGCCTCATGGTTCTCCATCTGTAACGAGGTCGGGCAGGGCAAGCATAGGCCTGGGGCTTGCCCCTCTGCCCCTTCCTGACTGTGTGCAGGGAAAGTGGGATGCAGTGATTCTGGGAGAAGGGGCGCACCGCTGTCGAACAACACAGGCTCAGCAGCCTTAACTCTTGGCTGCCTTCTCTCCGGGTGCGAAGTCATTGGTCTGGGTACCCGGCCGGCCTCTGAGGTCACGTTTAACACATGAGGACGCAGATGCCAAGTGGAGTCGGGGAGAAAGCCCTGTCCGTGCCTTTCGGGCCAGGCCCGGGAGCTGCCCCGGCGCCCACTTTCTCTGAAGCCTCTTGCCCTCCCTCCCTCCCCAACAGGTGGCAGCGGAAGAGCTAAGCTACGTGGCTTAGTCCATCAGCATCTTATTCTGGGTAATAAAAAATAAAAATAAATGGATACCTGTTTTCCACTGCTAAAACTGAAGCACCACTGTGAGCAACAGGAGAGGGAGAGGAGCCCGAGGGAGAGAGGAGCCCGAGACAGAGCGAGCGCCCACTGCTGGCACGTGGCGGCGAGGAGACGGAGAAGGGAGAGCGGGAGCTGGGGCGGCCACAGAGGACCGCCCGCCAGCGAGCCCCGCCAGCCCCGCTCGCCGAGGAGCCCAGCGCTCGCCCGCTGCGTCCACACCTGGGTCTGCGACCAGGGCGGAGGGAGGAAGACCCTCATCTCAGAGTAGCCCTTTCCTCTGTTCTTTTCTTTCTTTTTCTCTTTTATTGAAAGGGGACTACGTTTTAGCAGGAAAAACTACGCGTTTCTGTGCCGAGCAGGCTCCTTGCGGTGGCGGCCGTGCCAGGAGAGCCCCTCAGAGTGTGGGTTCTGTCCACGCCGGTTCTGATATCGCCGCGCTCACACTGCCTGTGTTCTAGGAGGGTTTTCATTTAAAGAAAATATGGTGGTTTGTGTTTTTCTGTTTGTTTTTTAAAGATTCTTTCAAAGGAGTACTGAAAAATATACTTTCCTGAATTTGTCTCTCAAATCTTAGTGGTGGACCTGGGAGATGTGAGAAGCTTCCAGAAACGAAGTTTAAACATGCCAAAACAGCTCAAGATTAGGATCAACACCTGTGACGGGAGGAGGATTTTTTTTTTTTTTTTTTTTTTTCTTTTCAGTTTTAGCTTCCAGCAGCTTCTTCCTGTACGTCAGGGCGGTGAGGGAGCACGGTCCCGGGCCGGGCAGGCGACTCCGTGGTCTCTGCTGGACTCCGAGAAGCAAAGCGCTTCCCGTGTGCCGTGGACTCGGCCCCGCAGGAGGGGCCTCGGGCAGGACTTCGTGAGGCCAGAGGGCAGGAAGGTGGCAGTTCCCTGGCCAGTGGCTCCTTCCCCAGGGTCCTTCCTGAGGATTTGGTGGAAAGCACCAGCCAGGAGGATCTGTCCCCGTCCCCACGGAGGCTCCCACCGTCCCTGTGGCCAGTTAGGCTCACTGAATGCCCCATCCCCTCTTGTTCCCCACCCTACCTGACTAGTTTGGAGCCCTTCTACCTGCGGGCACAGTTTTGAGGAGGTGGGGTCATTTTAACTTTGGCGGGGAAAGGGACTACGTTTCTGAAATAAGTTGGTTCTGTGCCGAAGGGCTTGAAGGAGTTGTCACATCACGTGGTACAAGGGGCCTCTGCCTGGCTCTGGGTTGCAACTTGCATTTATTGTTGCTGGTGGAGTCACCCCCAGCTCTTCGCCCACCGTGATGGGGATTAGCCTCCTTGGCGGGACCTAGATGGGGACTGTCTAACCCTAACCCTGCCTATCCAGGCCCTGATGGCCCTGACCCCCAGCATCCCCCTCCCCATGTGCCTTATCCCAAAGCCTCCAGATTCCAGCCGGTACATGGGAGAGATGGGGGACACACAGGCCACCTTCCTTCTGGCAAGGCCTCTTATTTATTACCATTGCTGTAGTGCTTTCGGTTCCCACTTCTTTTGGTAGCTGCATAGAGTTTGGATAGGTTTTTGCTATGACCCCTTGTGCACCGTCCCCATGGGTGACACACCCACCCACCCTGTTCTGTTCCTTGGAATGCTTTGCCTCTGCTTTGTGCTGTTTGCTTTTTTCTCCACCTTAGCAGCAGTTGCTATGAGTCCCCCAAATCAAGAAGCATCTGTACCAAGGCAATGTAACTTTTTGATTTTCGGTCAATTTGTTTTAACTTCTTTTGTCACCAATAAAATCTTAATAAACAGTTCTGCATTCACACTGGGGCTGGATAACTACAGGGGGTGGCAGAGCACTTGGTTTGGGGTTCTGCCTGGTTGGGGGTGGGGGAAGATGGAATTAAGGAGAAACGGCAAAGCTGAGATGGGCCGAACCTGTGCAGCAGGGACGGGAGTGGGGGGAGTTCGGCCTACGCAGGGTCAGTTCCTGGGGCCCGTGTACATTAGATGTTGGGCCCCCTAGAGATGATGGGTTCTGGGAAGGCTGGGCCGGCGGCGTCACTGTAGCACCCCCACCCACCATCCTTGTGGTCGATGGTGATGGACATAGCTGCTTCCCTCCCCACTCCCAGGTGACAAGACCCGAGAAGACAGCAGAGCGGACCACGCAGTGTTTATTGTTGCCCCCTCCCGGCCGCCCCCGGTCAGCGGCAGCCACACTCATCCACCACCATGTCTTCGTAGTGCCGCAGTACCACGTTGTCGCTGTTGTCGAAGAAGAGCACGGAGATGGGCGACAGGCGCGCGGGCACGCAGCAGGGCAGGCCGGCGGCGGCGCTAGGGGCGGCCGCGTGCATGAGCGCGCGCAGCACCGCGTGGTTGAGCGCGGGCGTCCCGCCGGGTTCCGACAGCGCGGCGGGGAGCCCGCACTTGCCCTGGCAGTAGTTGGCCAGGAAGCCGCGTGGCGCGATGACCCAGCGGTGCCAGCCCACCTCGCGGAAGCTCACGTAGAGCCGCCGCGCGCGACACGCGCCCCCGGGGCCACCGCCCACTGCGGGCTCGGCCTCGCGCCGCGGCCGGGCCAGGGGGTGGCACAGACGCGGGTCGAGGGTCACCAGCAGCAGCGAGGCCTCGGCCAGGCTCGCGCAGGCGGCGGGGGCCCGGGGACGCATCGTCAGCGTCAGGCGGAGGCGGCGCGGCGCCGAGGCGTTGCGGGCCCAGGCGGCGCCCAGCAGCTCGGCGCGCACCGGCATTCCCAGGGCGGGCACCGACTGGCGGAGCACCACCTGCCCGGGGCCCGCGCCCGCCGGCGCCACGCTCAGCTCCCAGCCGCCCGCCGTCCCCGCCGTCGCCTCTGCAGCCGCGAAGCGCAGCTCCAGGCGGGCCTGGCTCGGGCGCTCGGCTGGCTCCACGGCCGACAGGTCGAAGACGACGGTCCACTCAGGGCACTGTCCCGCAGCTGAGGCGGGCTCCGGGGGCCGGGCGGCCGCGCCTGGGGAGGAAGGGAGAGGGGTCGGCTGGCGCTGGGTCCCCACTCGGTGCCGACCGGCCCGCAAAGGGGTCTCGGTTGGGGACAGCGGGGGAAGGTGAGCGACCGGAGCTGGGGGGCGCACCATCTGTTAGAAGGCGTCAAATGGTGTGAAGCGGCGGTGGGTGAGGGAGATGGAGTGGGGGCAGGGCATCAATTGCAAGGAAGAGGCCCCGACCAGTGTAGGGCGGCCAGCCCGCCGTTGGGGACATAGGCGGGGGTGGGGAAGTACACCCTGGTTCCCACAGAAAAGTACTTGGCTTGTCTGGCAATTGTTCTGTTGTGGGGAGAGTTTTTGTATTCTTGATGCTCTTGTGGATTATTTTTGCCAAATTTTTATTGCTCTAAGCACTTCCTGGAGGCACCCCAGTCACAGGAGGGTTCTGAACTCAGAGGGATGCCAGGCAGGGTTTGATGCAAAACAATCCATGCTCTGCATGGGCCAGATGGTTCCACACAGCAAGCACTGTTATTTCATTGACAAAAGTCAGAAATAAGCTGATTTTTCCACTATAGCCCTAATAAATGGAAAAGTGAACAACCCTATCTTGATAAGCAGGCCCGTGTTGAGGCAACTTATTTTTGCAAATAGATGGACATGAGTGCAAATGAGAATTCCCAAAGTAAATACTGCTTAGATGCATTTGACTCAAAATTAAAACCCGTAAGGGCAAGGCTCCAAGTCCACATATGTTTTCCAGACTCTTGGAAACTCTTGCATTTTGTTGTTGTCCTTAGTCTTCTGCTATCCCTAACTTCCTCCTCAAGTTATTGAAGAAATAGATATTTGGTTGAATAGAATGTGATCTAGCTGGCACTAATTTAAAGGCACATGTCTGTTTTTGTACCCAACCAAGTTTGATCAAAAAAAGAAACTGTGTGGGAGTTGGCACTAGGGCTTAGGATGCCTAGCTCCAGAGTTTGAGAAGAAGCATTGACTGGGCTTTAGGAGACATAAATCCTAGACTCTCTTTTTGGTCCCAGGGTCACTCTTCACCATTCTCTGCTTCTTAGATTCCTCATCTATAGAGTCTCTCCTAGCCCTGAATCTTTATGATGTAAGGAACTTGTTTCTGCTGGGTACCTTTAAACAACACATGACAGTTAATTTTGTGTCCAGGTGTTTGGTCAACACTAGTCTAGATGTTGCTGTGAAGGTACTTTGCACTCATGGTTAACATTTACAGTCAGTTGACTTTAAGTAAAGCGGATTACTCTTTATAATGTGGGTGGGCCTCATCTAATCAGCTGAAGATCTTAAGAGCAAAGACTGAGATTGGGGGACATAGGGGGGGGGGGGGGGGGGGGGGGGGATGAGCGAACGCATGGGGCCAGTGGGGAAGCGATGCTAGGGCGGGTGGCATCTGCAGGAAGGCATCAAGTGGTGTGAAGCGGCAGAAGGGGTGGGATGGAGTGGGGGCAGGGCTTCAGCTGCAAGCAAGGGGCCCTGCTCGGTGCAAGGGAGCCTGGCCTTCGGACCACTCCCCCACCCCATCCCCTGTCCCGGCAGGTGTCCACGCGGAGGATCTGAGGGAGTTCAGAGGCCCAGGTTGCTTGCGGGCTGGACGGGGTTGGTGGGGACCCTCAGGGCACTCCAGCCTTCCTCACGCGCCGCTGGAGGCTCGTGGCAGGCTCGGGGCGCCCAGCGGGGTATCGGCCTCCCAGATCCACGCCCCCAGCGCAGACCCAACTCACCGCGGTCCGGGACGTGGCGCACGATGTTTCCGGCGACCCCCAGCTCCTCCACGTGGCACGGCCGCAGGGTAGCCCCCAGGGGCGTCCTCCGAGGGCCCGCCCTGGCCTCCTGGTGGTCCCGGCGGCGGAACAGGCGCCACATGACGGGGGGTACGGGCCGGGACTTGGGGGCTCCCCGGGGCACGTCGGGAAACCCGAGAGCCTGGAGTAGGGCGGCGGCGGGGCCCGGGGGCGCGGGGGCGCGGGCCGGGGGTGACGAGGGCAGCAGCATGGCCAGTAGGAGAAGAAGGACGCGGCGGCCCGGACGCCGGCACAGCGGTGGCATCTTCGTCACAGGCGGCGGCCGGGCGAGTGCTCAGGGTCTGCTGGGCTCCGGGACCTGCGGGCTGGGGGCGGGACCGGGGTCCCTGAAGAGACCTGGGCCAGGTCAGGGTCTCGGGGGGCGTGGCCGCGATCCTGAAGTCGAATAGGGACCAATCACGGGGGCGGGGTCTCGAGGGGGCGGGGCAGGGGTCCCGGGAGTGGCCAGGGCGGGGTGGGTTGCGGCGGGGGCGGAGCCTGATAGGGCCAGGGTACAGGGGGTGAGTGGGGGAGCCGCGTGGCTGGTCCCCGAGGGCGAGGTTGGGTGGGGCTGGGTCCTGGGCGGCGGGGCCGGGGTCGAGGGGTTCAGAAGCGCTTGTCCTTAACCAGTCCATTCCTCAGCGGCTTCCTGCGAGCCAGAACCGGCCCAAGTTAGCCTAGGGACCCCACGCCACCACGTAGCGCCTCCCACCACCGTCCCGCCCTCCTTGCCCTCCTTTTCCCAGCCCCGCCCCATTCTTCCTCCCAGCCCACAAGGCCAAAAGACCCTGCCATCTGCCTGCTGGGCAAGTGGTCCCTGCTCCTTCCCACAATTAAACCCTCCTCTCCCCTCCGCCCTGGGCCACCCGCGGCTGCTGGAGGGCAAAAGTCACCTACCAACCTCTGCCTGATTTAAGCCCATCGCCTGGACCTGGACCAGCACTTTATCCTCCTCCTCTCCCATGGAGGCAGAACTGGCCAGAGCCCCCGGCGATCCCACCGGGCAGCCTCCTCCCCAACTACAATGGCCCTACCAGGAAAGGCTTCCCAGCCCATGATTCTCCATCCACTGCCCTCTGTCTACATCTGCCGCAGCCCCTCCTTTGCTTCCATGTCCTTAAAGCAAGTTATGTAGTGTTTTAAAACGAATCAGTACTGTACGATCCCAGAGAAAGACCCCTAACGTCTAAACAACGTTCATGGTTTGCATATTTCAAACTGTCTATAAAGATGTCTTCTCCTGCACCTCAATTTTCCAAAAATGTGCCACCGAGATCGCTCCCATGTGCACTGATGCTCTCCTTAATTCCATCTTCCCTGCCTGTGTTAGTAGCAGGTCTCTGGGGTTCCGACTGGGAGGGGACCTGCGCCCTGGGGATCTGCCCAGGCCCACCTTACTGGACTCAACAGGTCTACCCCTGCTCCTCACCGCTATTGCCATCACCTGCTCGGTGTTGTGTCCTGTTTAACTGGCCAGTCTGCTGATGCCAAGACAGCATCTCCCCACAGTCTTATGGTCACGGCCATTGACCATTCCTATTCCCACGTATGAGAACTCTTCGTGCCTTTGCACATGGTCCATCAGTCTCTGCTGAAGTGAATTCTACAGTCTAGTTTATGTACAACTGTATTAAGTTTTCTGAGCCAGTAATATATTCTCACGATCTAGACCTCAGAAAGCACAGAATACTCGCAGTTCAACCGAGCGGCTCCTAGGGATCTACCACCCTTTGACTTCTGTGTATCCTCAGATACTAGCATATGTGCATTACTGTACCCTGCAGCCCTTTGGTTTGTGGAGCACTCTAGCTCAGAGATCGTTCCATATGAGAACGTAAAGACTTTCCTGGAGAAGACGGTCTCAGTCACTTTAGTTCGCTCTTCCCTGGGGCTGGAGCCACTAGATGCCCCTTCCTGGGAGCACACCTCCCCCCACCTCGGCCCACTTCTCCGTGGGCTGCTGCTTTCTCTCGCTGCCACCGCGGGAGCCCTTTATCTGGGAGATCAGAGATAAGCCCCCCATGGACCTCCCATCTGTCCTATATCTTCAGCTTTGCCTGTTGGTCTTCTAGACAGAGCAGAGGTGGGGTTCCCAGCTTCTTGAGTCTTCTCATAGTTCACCTGCTGGACGGCACAGTCTCTCATTTCGACTCTTGTTTGATTTCACAGCTTCCATTTCTGCATCAACATCTTTGATGCTTGGGGAGTTTGCACTGGGGGCTCATGCGAGATAAAGATGGTTACCAAGCAAGCGTCCCATTGACAGTTCTTCCTTCCCTCCCGGGATCCTTCTTTGCTAAAGTTTGATGGGCTCAGCTCTGTTCCCACTGCTTTAATTCCTATACTTCTATAGAAGGTTTAATACCTCCAAGGATCCGTACCCCTGCCCTGTGCCTCTTTATCAGAGCTTTCCTGTGGTGATTCTGGTTTGTTTTTCTGCACAAGCTTCCAAGTGCCCCCTCCCTCCTCAAAAACAGTGTATTTGCCGGGGAGGGGAGTACCCAACTAGGGGGAGATGGCTTCTCTGCAGAATCAGATTTACACTTTTTCGTCTCAGTGCACCACAGCGGGAAAGAGAAAATCAGGACAAGGGTGGAAGCTGCAAGGAGATGTGGGTAGGTACTCAGGTGGATTCTGGATGTTTCCTTGAGGATAAGGAGGAGAGGGAGAGAAGGGGGGCTCCCTAGGGTTTTGCAAGGTTTTCACCCTGAGTTGCCATCAACTGCGATGGACAAATGTTCACGAGAGGTAGTTTGCGGTGGGAATGGGGGTTGATTCTGGACATTTAGAAGGTGCTTGGAATGTCAAGCAGACACTGACACAGACAATGGCACTCAGAGGAGCACTGTGAGCTGGGAGAGAAACTTGGAAGTCGGGGTGGATTAAGTGAAAGGGCCCTGGGAGAGGGGGAGGCCAGACGCGGAGCAGGAAGGCACTAAAAAGAAGCGGGAGCCCACGTGCCACAACTAAGGAGAGTGCGAGCCGCAACTAAGACCCAGTGCAACCAAGTAAATAAATAAATATTAAAAAAAAAAAAAAAAGAAGTGAAGCAAGGAGCAGAGGCAGACTGGCGATTGCAAAAGGAGGGGTCGGGTTGGGTATGGGGTTTCTTTTGCGGGGGTGACAAAAATGTTCTAAAACCGCAGTGATGGTTTCACAGCTCTGTGAATGGACTAAAAACATTGACTTCTACACGGCAAATGGGCAAATTGCATGGTGTGTGAATTCCATCTCAATAAAACTGTTCAAAAAAAGGCGGGGGGGAGTGACCACTAGATTTGTTTAGCATCAGTGCAGCGGACAGGAGTGGTCTCGGGGTAGTGGGGGGAAGACCCCAGAGGGAGCTGGGTTCGAGAAGGGAAGGGAAGGGGGTGCTGTGCTGTAAGTGGGGCAGAGAGAGGAGGTTTCTCTTCTTGATCAGAATGTCCCTGAGCAGGCAAGGGGGTGGACGTCGGTGGCCTGGGACGGTGGCCTCAGAGGGAGATGGACCATCTACCAAAGCAGCCAGCCAGCACTAGAGGGTGGATGTCCTCATCCGGCTACCCCTGCTTTCCTGGGGACACGGAGGCCAAGTCATCGGGTGAGGGGACAATGGTGAGGACAGTTGGTGGCCGAGGAGAAGGAAGAGTCTCAGGAGATCAGGCACTGCCCAGGCATCGCTGAGGACCCCTGGCCCCCGTTAGTGCTGCAGTGAGGACCAGATGTGCGGGTCGTGGCTCTTCAGATACAGCGGGGGCAGCTGAGAGTGTCACGGAGGAGAAAGCTGGTGTACAGAGGGGTGGGGTAGCCTCGGGCAGGTCAGCAGACCCAGAGCGGGGTGAGGGCCCCCGATGGATGGCGGTCCCAGCAGCCCAAGAGAACGATGGGGGCTTCAGACCGAGGTCGTGACCAGGGTGCAGGGGCCACTGCAGGGGGCCGAAGACAGAGGTCCTGGAGGGGCCCCATGGAGGGGGGTTCAGAAGACAGAACCAGCAGGAGCAAAGAAGGCCTCAGTGCTGCTTTGCCACGTGATCTGTTCTCCACTCCGGGGTCCTTCAAAGTGGTTCTCAATCATTGTTTTCTTAGTTTTCAAATCTAACTGCATTTTCATCATACATGGTCTGCACGATCCTGGTTCTGAGCAACTGAGGTTGCCCCTGTTTTTTTTCAATTTTGAGAAGTGTTCCTGTGCTTAAAAAGAACATCTGTTCTTGCTTCGGAGCTGCCTCATAAGGAGCATGGACTTTACCTCCTGTGGTCCCATCTCGCCACGGTCTAGGGCTGCATCATGCGGATCCTTTCACATCAAAAATTACACCTGACTTTCTCCTCCTGTCTTTTTACTTACAACTTTTTTTTGCGGTACGCGGGCCTCTCACTGTTGTGGCCTCTCCCGTTGCGGAGCAAAGCCTCCGGACGCGCAGGCTCAGCGGCCACGGCTCACGGGCCCAGCCGCTCCGCGGCATGTGGGATCCTCCCGGACCGGGGGCACGAACCCATGTCTCCTGCATCGGCAGGCAGACTCTCAACCACTGCGCCACCAGGGAAGCCCTACTTACAACTTTTATTTATCCTGGAGTTGAAGTTTTTTAACCAGGTCAGAGGTGGATTTATTTAAAAGCGCGGTCTCGTAATTGTCATGATTATTCCATGTGTGTTTATTTGCATGCCCAATATTTGAGATTCTACCCTCATTCTGCATTTTCTACCTGCATACCCTGCTTTTTCTAGCTTTCCTTTCCTGCATTTACTTTGTTGTACCTGTTTTTGGTTCCATTCTCCCCTCTACACCCTAATAGTGTTAACATAAATACTCAATATAGCCCAACGGTAATGCCCTACCCTCCTGTAAAATGCAAAGCCACCAATCCTGTTTCAATAATATTAAATATTTCAGCTCTAATTTTTAAAAATCTCTCAAATTAGGCATTTAAAAATTTTTTTACCCAGATATGTATCAATTTCTCTGCTGATCTATCTCTTGGGGTAGTTTTCTGAAATATTCTCCTAGAGAAGAGCTGTGAATGGTAAGCCTTCTTAGTTTTTGTTCCTGTGCATATCCCTTTTTTTTTTTTTTTTTTTTTTGGTGGGGATGCTGGGGACCAAACCCAGGATCTCATGCAAGCCAACAGGTATCCTTTCTCTTGAGTAACTGTTTTTAAAGTTGTGTATAAGAGTCCCGGTTTCTTGTTACTTCCTTTCAGCATTGAGGTGATATCTGACTCCAGTCTTCCAGCTTCCCTTGTTGCTGTTAGTCTGTCACTGTTTCGTAGGTCATCTCTTCTTTTCTGTGGCTGTTTCACATTTCACTATGATGTGTTTGGGGCCTGGATGCCTTTGTATTCATCCTGCTTATGATTTATGTCTTGTCACTTTCTGGAAAAATTCTCAGCATTATGTTTTCTCATGTTGTCTCTCCCTGTCTATCTATCTCCTATTAGGACTCAGCCACATAATTCTTACCATTCTAGCTGTCATATTTTCCATTTGTTTAGGCTGCATCCTAGGTAATTTCTCCGCAGCTTTCAATTCACTGATTCTCTTTTCAGCTGTATCTAATCGCTGGAGACTTAACATCTATAATAGGTTGAATGGTGGTCCCTAAAAGGGTATGTCCACATCCTAATCTCTAGAACTGTGAATGTGACTCTATTTGGAAAAAGAGTCTTTGTAGATGTAATTAAGTGAAGGAATTTGGGATGAGATCATAGTGGTCTAAATCCAATGACAAATGTCCTTATAAGAGAAAAGAGCCAGAGAGAAGAGACCATGTGAAGACAGGAAATGGAGATTGGAGTGATGCAGCCACAAGCCAAAAAACATCTGGAACCCCCAGAAACTGGAAGAGGCAAGGAAGGATCCTCCCCTAGACCTTCAGAGCAAGCGTGGCTCTGCTGACACCTTCATTTCAGACTTCTGGTCTCTAGAACTGTGAGAGAATAAACCTCTGTTGTTTTAAGCCCCCTAGTTTGTGGTACTTTGTTACGGCAGCCCTAGGAAAGAAATATATTTAACATCCAATGCTGTTTTTGATGGTCTCTCATGCCTTTTACATTTTTAATAAACTTTTCATTTTAGAATAATTTTAGATTTGCAGAGATAGCATAAAGAGCTCCAGGGTAGCCTTTGCCCAAGTCTCCCCGAACGTTAACATTTTTATATCTCCACAGTGCATTTATCACAACTAAGAAACCAACGCTAGAACATTGCTATGAGCTAAACCATACACTTTATTTGAATTTCACCAGTTTTTCCACAGATGTCCCTTTTCTGGTCCAGGATCCCACATTGCATTCAGTCAATCTGAGCTGAGACGGTTCCTCAGTCTGTTTTCCATGACCTGACGATTTTGAGGTGTCCTGACCAGCTCTTTTGTGGCACATTCCACATTCTCATTGCTTTTAATCCCATCTTATTTTATACCCAACTGTGCTAACTCTAGCCATCCTAAGGGACCAGGTTCTGCGGGTGGTGCCCATGAGGCCAACCATGGCAGCGTGTCCCCAGTCCCCTGTCATTTCTGTATGGAGTTTGTTCTTTGCCATCCTAGTGGGAATGCTGTCATTTGGGGCTGGAGGCGCCAGCCTCCCAGCTCACATTCTGGCTGGACATTTTTGGGGGAGACAGAGCAGGGAGCAGGGTGGAGCTAGGTGGTCTGGCTTGCTCTTTGCCTTGGGCTCTGCATTTACAAGGACATCTCTAGGAGTTAGTTCACTGTTTTACAGCAGAAAGGTCTTTCAGTTTTAGATTTAGCCAAGCAGGTGCCTCCCCAACCTCACCCCTGGAGTTCTCTTTAATCACCGCTTCTTCTGGAAGCCTCTGAGGGTTGGTCAGACTCCTTGGTGAGACCTCACTGATCTCTACACGCAATTCCCAACTCACGTTCGCTGGACATCGACAATCTAACACCCTCAAAACTAGACTCCCAACCCCCTACCCCCACCGGTGCACATGGCCCTGCCCTGAGTCACATCTCGGTAAATGGCAGCTCAAGCCAGAGGTCTTGGGTCATCTTTGATTTTTTTATTTCTGTTTCACCTACATCCAAAGCAAGTCTGGTTAGTTCTACAACAGAGTTGGGATCTGACCACTGGGGTGACCTCACCTGCTGCCCAGCCCTCTTGTGTCCACAATCCCTGCTCACCTGCCTGACTCCTCTCTAACCTGGGCACTGGCTTTTTGGCCGCTCTGGCAATCCCCCCAGTTCTTTGCTCCCCTTCTCATGTCTTTCAAGGAGATTTTTTAAAAACCTCTGCTTGGGCTTCCCTGGTGGCGCAGTGGTTGAGAGTCCGCCTGCCGATGCAGGGGATGCGGGTTC
>NW_021145358.1:62466-65828 GCF_002837175.3 Physeter macrocephalus | reverse complement strand
TGTGCTCCGCAACGGGAGAGGCCACAACGGTGAGAGGCCCGCGAACCGCAAAAAAAAAAAAAAAAAAAAAAAAAAAAAAAAATCTCTGCTTCTCTCATCCTCCTCCCTGCCCATTCTGACGCACGCCTCATTGCACTCTGAGCCCACTGCTTCCCCGAAACCATCTTTCCCAGGTTGGTCACTGATGACTTCCCAGGGGCCAAATCAGAGGGTCTGCTGGGGAGCACCCTGCGAGCCTTCAGCAGCCCCCATCTCACTGCTGCTCAACCACTCCTCACACTGACTGTGGGGCGCTGCACACCTTGGACCCTGCTGGTCATCCCAACCTGCCTCCATTCACTCCTGGGGCCCCTCCAGGCCAGGAGCTTTGGGCGCCATCTGGCTTACATCCCAGGGCTGGCAGTCCCGAGGCCCCCTACCTCCAGGACGGTCGAAGAGGCCCCTTTGGCTCGCCATCCCTGCAACTCCCACCTGGGCCCGAACCCCCGGCCCCATCTCCTGCTTGGCTGACCAGTGGTTGCCCTGCTGGACCAGGGAGTATTAGCCCGAACAGAGCACGGGCTCCCTGGGCCGCCCATGGCACCCCCTCACCGCCCCCTTCCACTGCCACCTGCTTAGAGGTTGCCGTCAGGCCTGGAAAACAGCTAGCTGCTCCTCAGCACTGGGCTTGGCCCTCACGGCTCCCACCACTGAGACCCTGATTCTCACCCCTCACCTCTCTACCCCCACCTTCCTCTCTGTCTGTCCTGACAGCATCTAACTCTGTCGCTACATCGTCCATGCCTTTCTTGCAGTCTCTCTTTTGGATGCAGGCTCCGGGCGGGGGGGTGGGGGCAGCGTCGGCATCAGCCTCATCCACTGCCGTGTCTCCAGGGCCTACCCACAGAGCGCGCTCGATCAGACAGACGTGGTTAAGGAATGAACTAGGGCTGGGGGCCCCTCCACACTCACTCAGCTTTGCTGGGCTTGGGGCTCAGGGCCTCTGCTGTGTCATACTCCCGCACGTCCTTCAGCTCACGCACCTGGCCCGTCAGCACCTTGGCAGCAAAAGCCACGATGTACTGTGGGAGGGGAAGGCACAGGTGAGAAGACAGCCCCGTTCCCGACCTCGCTGCCCTCCTGATGGCTGGGTGCTTCTGCCACCGGCCCTTTGCACGTTGCCTAACATGCCCCCCTCCTCCCTGGGAGTGCATGAGAAGGGCGTGCACCTGGAGCGCTCCTTGGGGACGGGGACCAGGACAGGACTGGCATCTGAGAAGAAGGGGGTGGCGAGGAGTTGTGAGCGCCAACTCACCAGGAACCAATAGAGGTTCATGAGGGTTAGCAACAGCAGGAGTGCATTGAAGAAGAAGTAGAAGGGGATGTCAGGCACCGACCGCAGGCTGCAGTAGCTCGTGGCGTACAGGACCTTGAGCGGGAACCAGTAGAGGCGGAACCAGAACCTGCAGGAGGGAGGGGCGGGTCGAGGAGGCTGTGGGGGAGAGGGGGAGGGGAGCCCCCTCCCTTCCCCCCCCCCCCGGTCCCCGTCCTGTCCCGTCTGGACTCTTCCACCTGCCCCTGCACATCCCCACCCATCCATGTCTCCTTACCCCACCCTTGCTCATTCCTGCCCAGCTGTCTCCATTCCTGTTCTGTCCTTTCCTGCCCAGCTTGCTTATTCCCAACTCGAGCCCTCTGCTGTCCCACCAGGCCCCGCCCACGTCACCCTGGCCCTGTCTGGCCCCTCCCACCTCACCAAGCCCCCACCCACCTCACCAGGACCCACCCCTTCCCTGCCCACCCGCCTCTCTAGGACCCACTTCCTTCCTGCTTGGCTCCACCCATTCTCATAAGCCCCACTTCCTTCCCGGCCTGGCCCCGCCTACCTCCACCAGGTCCCCTCCCCTTCCACTAGGCCCGCCTCCTCCCCAGCCGGCTCACCAGCTGAGGCTGAAGCTGAGGCAGCCCAGGTCTGCAGCCAGGGCGTGAAGCCGGTGGTGGGATCCTCCGCGGGACTTGAAGTAGACATTGAGCTTGGTGAACTCCAGCTGTACGTCACTGATGTCATGCAGGAAGAGCACAAGGATGCCCACCTTGTGGTACCTGAGGAGGAAATCGGGAGAGGAGAGAGGGCTGGTTACCCTGGGACCCCTACCCGCACCGAGGCTCCTAAGCACGGACCCCCTTGACCACCCCTCCAGGCTTCCCGTGGGTCTGTTCAGAGCTGTCCTCCCTGGCCCATCTGCCCTGCCCATCCCCCCCTCGCAGGGCTAGGTCAGCAGTAACACCTAGGCTGCACCCGTCCTGTGGCAGCCACACCCAGGCTCAGGAACCTCCCTGGAAGTGCCCTCTCTGATCCTTCCTCATCTCTGTGACCTCTGACGCTTCATGACCCCTGACCCTCACAGGCCTGGGTCATTCTGTGTCCAGATACCCCACACTTTAAACATGACTGCCTCACAGATGCTCCCAGGTTTGTACGTTTAACCTGAACACTGCTGCAAGCTGCAGACTTGCCTGGGAAAGGCCGCACCCCCACCAGGATCTGAAGAAGGCTGGAACCCCATCCCTATCCAGCCTTCCGCCTCACAGCTGTCTGGTGCCTGAGTTCAACCTGGATGTGGCTGTGCACCTCCGTCACCGTCTTCATGTCCACTCTGCCCTCCTGACAGCTCAGGCTCCTGACAGCCACAGGCTGTTCTCATCCCCTAACATCCCTGGTGTTCCGGGAGCCTTCCTTCACGAACTTTCAGTCTTGGCTCACCTGTCACCCCTGACCACCCCAGCTAACCTCACCACCTCTGCAGTCCTTATCTTCTGACTTGAATTTTCCATAGTGATCACCTTCAAACAAACTGTTAGTTCTTTTCTTTCATGGTTTTTTTTTGTGGGGGGGGGGCGTTTGTTATCTGATTCTACCCTCTAGAGCAGGGCTGTCTAATAGAATTTTCAAGAATGATAGGAATGTTCTAAATCTGCATTGTCCAATACAGGAGTCACCAGCCACATACTGGGCTGAGGTACAGAATGTGTGATTTTATTTAGGTTTAATTAAAGTTGACATGACCACCTGTAGCCAGCAGCTACTGTGCTGGAGGGCACAGCTAGTCCAACAAGAAGAGAATTTGAGGGGCTTCCCTGGTGGCGCAGTGGTTGAGAATCCGCCTGCCAGTGCAGGTAACACGGGTTCGATCCCTGGTCCGGGAAGATCGCACATGCCGCAGAGCAACTAAGCCCGTGCGCCACAACTACTGAGCCTGTGCTCTAGAGCCCGTGAGCCACAGCTACTGAGCCCACATGCTGCAACTACTGAAGCCCACGCGCCTAGAGCCCGTGCTCTGCAGCAAGAGAAGCCACTGCAATGAGAATCCCGCGCACCGCAA
>NW_021145358.1:44329-61440 GCF_002837175.3 Physeter macrocephalus | reverse complement strand
ACACGGGTTCGATCCCTGGTCCGGGAAGATCGCACATGCCGCAGAGCAACTAAGCCCGTGCGCCACAACTACTGAGCCTGTGCTCTAGAGCCCGTGAGCCACAGCTACTGAGCCCACATGCTGCAACTACTGAAGCCCACGCGCCTAGAGCCCGTGCTCTGCAGCAAGAGAAGCCACTGCAATGAGAATCCCGCGCACCGCAATGAAGAGTAGCCCCCACTTGCCACAATTAGAGAGAGCCCGCGCACAGCAACGAAGACCCAGCACAGCCAAAATAAAAAATAAAAAAATAAAAGAATAGACTATGAGCTGTATATGTCGTTTTAAATTTTCTTTTTAAAAAAATTTTCTTTTGAGTTTCCATGTTCAATTTTTATTTTTTTAAATATCTTAATTGGAGTATAATTGCTTTACAATGTTGTGTTAGTTTCTGCTGTACAGCAAAGTGATTCAGTTATACATATATATATTCTTTTTCATATTCTTTTCCATTATGGTTTATCACAGGATATTGAATATAGCTCCCTGTGCTGTAGTAGGACCCTGTTGTTTATCCATCCTATATATAATAGTTTGCATCTGCTAATCCCAATTTCGTTTTAAATTTTCTATCAGCAACGTTTAAAAAAAAAAAGTAAATAGGAAGAGGTAAAATTAATTTTAATAATATATTCCAATTGACTCAGTATATCCGAAATGTCGTCATTCAACATGTAAATGATATAACAAAGGGACTGCAAGATATTTTCACTCTCCTTTACCCTTGGAATCAGGGTGGCTTTTACACATACAGCACACTGTGGTTTGCACAGGCTCTGCCTGGAAGCACTATGACCACGTGTGGTGGCCACGTGTGGTGGCCACAGCTCTGGAACATCACGTTTTGTCTACTGTGTTCACGGCTGTACCCCCAGCAGCACCTGCCACATGGCAGGTGTTCAGTAAACACTTGCTTTGTGACCCGGCCAAGGGTGCCATCCAGGAGGAGCTGGAGGGGGACAGATGGGGTGGGGGCAGGGTGGTGCCTCTCTGCACCTGTTTTGCCCCATCACTTCAGAATCTCTCTTCAGAAACCTCTCCCACGGACACCCCCCATACCCCCAACCCAGGCATTAGCCTCTGCCCTGTGCCAGCCTCTTGTCACTGCTCACGCCAGTGCCCTCCACCCTCCCGTCCCCTCCTGGACTCACCGGAAGGCGTAGGACGAGATAATGAGGACCAAGGTGACCACATGATGGATGAGCATGACCACTGAGTCCTTGCGCCAGGCATCCAGGTACAGCGTGGCGTAGATGGAATGGCCGTAGAAGCTTCCCTGTAGTAGGTAGGCAACTGCGATGTCCCGTGGTACCGCCATGCCCGTCTTCCAGTCTGGGGAGGGCCAGACCGTGCCGTCAGGGACCTGCAGGGCCTCTGGGACCGGCAGGCAACCCCAAGCACTCCCTCAAGCCGGGCATGGGTCCTCTGCGTGCTGGGCGTGCCACGCGTCTCTGCAGCTGTTCTGGTCGCTGGTTTTCTGTTACCCATTCTCCACCCATCATTGTTTATGAATAGGCATTACTTTTTAGAACAGTTCTAGATCTACAGAAAAAGGTGCTCCTACCCTGAAATTGGTCCTTTGCAGAATTTCCAACTGTGCCCCAGGCCCCCTTCCCGTCTTCTCTTACCAGGCTCGCTCAAGACACCCGGTCCTGGGTGCCGCCCTCCCAGCAAATCCCCAAACCGATGGAGGCTGCCACCTGCCTTGCTATGCCGGCCAAGCAGCTGAGGCAGAAATCACACACTTTCCAATGCCCATGAGTGTGGGCTCTCCCGCAGAGCGGGCCCGGCTCCGCCTCCCCTCCTCCTGCGGCCACCTCCTGCCCCCCGCCCGCCCCTGCACATGCGCCCACCGCACTCAGGCCTCGTGCCTTCCCAGGGAACATCGCTCCCCCACCACCTCCGCCTCCCCTCCTCAGTCCACCACCAAGGACTCTGCCCGAATCGACCTAGAACTCCGGACTGTGCCCTGCTGTCTGCGGCTCCTTCTTTGTCCACCACCCGTAATGGCCTCCCTGGGCTCCATCCCCGGTCTCCTGTCCCTCCCCCTCCAAGCCTCAGTGATCTGGAGCTAGACCCTCAAGTCCCCCTGGAGGCCAGCTATCCCCTAGATGCCTCCTATGCTGCCACCTCAGTGACAGCCCTTCACCTGTACCCTGGGCCTGCCTGCAACGGAGATCCACTTGGACCTCTATCTGGGGGTCCCTCTTCGGCCCCCGCCTCCACTCACTTGCCCTGCCCCCACTGCCCCCACCCTGGTCCAGGCACCGCCATCTCCTCCCGGCGCTGCCCCAGCTTCTCCCAGCCTCCAGAGCCTATTCCCGACTGTCCATTCTCCCCACAGCAACCTCGACGGCTGTGAATACGCAGACCCCATGATCTGGCAAGTCCACTCTTGGCCTGTGCCCAAGGAAACCGAAAACAGGGACTCAAGAGACCCCTGTATACTCATGTCCACAGCAGCACTAGTCACAATCATCAAAAGGGGAACAGCCCAAATGTCCATCAGCAGGTGACTGGGTACACAAAATGTGGTAAATCCACGTTTCGTGTATCCACATAATGTGGAATATTATGCAGCCCTAAAAAGGAAAGAAGCATTGGCACACACTACAATGTGGATAAACCTCAAAAACATTATGCTGAGTGAAAGAAGCCAGACACAGATGGGCACATACAATCACATACCAATGATTCCATGCATATGAAATGTCCAGAACAGGCAAATCCGTAGAGACAGAAAGCGGATTAATGGTTGCCAGGGGCTGGGGGAGGGGGGATGGCAAGCTGCTAATGGGGACGGGTCTCCTTCTGGGGATGATGGAAATGTTCCGGAACTAGATAGACACGGTGCTTGCGCAACACTGTGAATGTGCTAAATGCCACTGAATTGCTCACTTTAAAATGGCGAGTTTTGGGCTTCCGTGGTGGCGCAGTGGTTGAGAGTCCGCCTGCCGATGCAGGGGACACGGGTTCGTGCCCCGGTCCGGGAAGACCCCACATGCCGTGGAGCGGCTGGGCCCGTGAGCCATGGCCGCTGAGCCTGCGCGTCCGGAGCCTGTGCTCCGCAACGGGAGAGGCCACAGCAGTGAGGGGCCCGCGTACCGCAAAAAAAAAGATAAAATGGCGAATTTTTAAAAGTTGTGATAAAAATATATATAACATAAAATTTACCATCTTAACCATTTTTAAGTTTAGTAGCACTAGGTATATTCACACTGTTGTGCAACCAATCTCTAAAACTTTTTCCGTGCTGTAAAACTGAAACTCTGTTCCCGTTAGACAATCCCTCTCTGTTCCCCCTTCCCCAGCCCGACACCCACCATCCTACTTTCTGTCTCTATGGATTTGACGACCCTCGGTGCCTCACGTAAGTAGAATCACACAATATTTGTCTTTCTGTGACTGGCTAAAATGGTTAATTCTGGGAATTCCGTGGCGGTCCAGTGGCTAGGACTCTGTGCTTCCATTGCAGGGGGCATGGGTTCGATCCCTGGCCGGGGAGCTAAGATCCAGCGAGCCGCGCGGTGCGGCCAAAAATAAATAAATAAAATAGAATGGTTAATTCTATGTTATGTAAATTTTACCTAATTTTAAAAAATGAGAGACACCTGACAGATCACTCATCCCCCACTTGAACACGTCCAGGGCTCCCCAAGGCTCAGTAGCAAAACTCACACTCCTGGCTGGGTCTCCCCCCACGTTCCGTGCACAGCCTCGTGGCAGTGCTGCAGTCAGCAGAGGGGGGGCCTCCCCACACCTGCCAAGTGTCTCTGTCCCTCTTGAGAAGGAAGGGACGCGGAGGCACCCTCTGTGGAAACGGGACACCCTCTTTTCCACCTATCACACTGGCGAGACTGCTACAGGGGGGAGCACCCCCTCTCCAGCTTTGGGCCCCAGATCTGCGGCAGAGGGAAGAGGGGAGCAGATAATTCCCCATCTGGGCTGCGTCTGCACCTCCCTGCACGTTGGGGGGCGAGGTGGGCCGGGCTCTGTCTGTGGACCTCCAACCTCCTCTCCACGCACACCCTGCCTGCTGCTCTGGCCTCTCCATGTCACTCCTGCCTCATCCCCCTCCCCGACCTCCAGGATCAGCCACCTGGGCATCCCACACCCAGCTCCTGGTCTCCCCCAAACCTGCCCCACCCTCAGCCCCCTAGACCCCGGCGTCAGCCCCACCCTCCTTCTCTCTCACACCCACCTCTGGTTTGGCAGTGAATCCTATCAATTCTGCTTTCAAAACATTTCTTAAATCAGCCACTTCTCTCCCCACCCCAGCCCTGTCCTGGGCAGAGCACACGGGCTCCTGCCCTCAGCCCCACCCTTAGGTCGTCCTGTCAACGTCCCCCTCTGCTCGTGGCCCTATGGTAAAGACCCCCACTGCTCCCACCCCACCTGACTGGGCTCCTTGCTGCTTCTGATCAGCCAGTAGCGTGTCTGTCCGACAGTGGCCTTTGCATTTCCCCATCTGCCCCAGGTTCCTCCCAGTCCCCACTCAGAAGTCACCTTTGGTGGGACCATCCCCATCCCTGTAGAAAATACCCTCCTCCCCACCTCCTAGACACCCCACATCCCATTCTCCTCTCCTCACTCAATTTTTCTCATCTGCACTTATCGCCGTTAACGGATTTCCTATTTCACGTGAACAGATCTGTCACCGCAAAACACAGGGGTGGGGGGCTTTCTCTGACTTACTCACAGTTGTGTCAGCAGCACAGCACCCGGTACACAGTAGGTACTCAATAAGCGTGCCTGCAAAGAAGCAGCTAACTTCCAAGTGTGCTAACACAGCATAATTTACAAGCAGGAGCCAGAGGCAACTCCATGCTCGAAACTTCAGTTACAGAGAGAGAGTTCAATTACGGTTCATCCTCATAAAGGAAAATTGAATGACAGCTCAAACCTCCCCTCTAGGGATTTATGACACGGGAAATGTGCGTGTGCTACAAGGGAAAAGTGGCCATGTGGGCAGCATGGTCACAAGACAGGTGCGGCGCAGGGGTTCCATGCCCAGCTCCCTGGTGCCACCAGGAGCCCTCTCAGGATGTTTATATCACACAGCAGGAAACACGTCCATGTGTGTCCCTGACACACGGTCTGGGCGGTCAGCACAAGAGTAGACAAGCCTGACCCCTCATTGCAGACTGAGTTTTCTACATCGGCCTGCCGGTTGGTAACAGAGGACACTGCAAATTCCTGCCCATCCCACCCAGAGCTCAGGCCTTGACGACACCCACGTCGAATCCAATCAATGGATGCAGCCACTTCTCACCACCTTTATCTCCTTGCCAAGCTGGTCCAAGCCACATTGGTCCCTTGCCTAACCCCTGGGCCCAGCTCCCCTCCTTACCCAAGATTCATCTGTCTCCACATGGCAGCCAGAAGAAGGTTTTTTATAATCCACAAACCCATCCCATTTAGGGTGAAACTCAAGCTCCTGCCATCCTCCTCTCGTCCCTGCATATCAAGCTCATGCAAGCCCCAGGGCCTTTGCACGTGTTGGACTGCTTGCCTGGGCCCACACAAGGGGTGCCCTCCTCTAGGATGTTTCCCTGAGTCCTGACAGGGACAGGTGCCCCCTTTTCTGTCCCCAGGGCCCCTTCATCGCCCTTGTCTCAGAGCAGACATCCAGCATGGGATGTCTGATGAGTGTCCAGCTCCCCCATGTACCCTTCTCTGAGTTCAGAACAGGGCCCTCCCCCAACCTGCCCCATCCCGGCAGGTCCCCTACCATAGAAGACGGAGGGTGGGTCGTGAAAGAAGGGGTAGTCAGTGCCGAAGAGCAGGTAGGTGCTGTAGCTCCAGGCGCCCAGGTAGAAGAGAAACTTCCAGGCGCTCTCAGGCATCTTGGCGGCATCTCTAGGCTGGAGGCGGCACCGCTTGGCTAGGGGCTACGGGTGAGAAGGCGGGCAGACATCAGCACTGGGAACCAAGGGCCGCTCCTCCAGGGTAGGGGAACCAAGACCCAGGGACTCCCCAGGCCAGGCAGTGCCGGGCCCGGTACCCACAGCCTCCTGGAACGTAACCAGAGCCCACGTGTACCTGCCAAGGGCTAAACTTAGTGCCCAGCTGTCCAGCCGCAGCCGCAAGGGGAGGGGAGTGATGGGGGAGACCTGGGAGGAAACGTGAGGGGAGGCTGTGAGGGGAGGAGGGGGACACATGGGTGTAAAGCAAGGGAGAACAGTGGGGTCAGTCCAGGGGACTGGGGGGCTTGGGGGGGTCTCAGGGGGAGCTAGAGGTATGGCAGAGAGGAAGAAGGATTGAAGAGAAGACTTGGAAGGGGCTGTGGGGGTGAACCTGTAAAGAGAACATGGAGGGGAATATGGGGGCATCCGGGGGAACGTGGGGGGCTGGAACCCTAGCAATCCCCATGGGGGAGGAACTTGAGGAAAGGGGGTGACTCAGAGGAGGAATTGGGGAGACCAGAGAGGAATGGGGGCTGGGGAAGATGGGGTGGGTAGGTGTGGGAGGACATGGGAACTCAGGGGAGAAAAGGAAGAGAGGATGGGGCAGAGGAAGAAAGAGGGTCAAGGACAGGACATCGCAGGTGGGGGGACCTGAGGGGACAGCAGGGACGGGACAAGAGAAGTGGGAGCATGCAACGGTGAGGCATGGAGGAATTTCAGGGGCCCAGCACCCCTGGAGTCCTGGGGGCAGAGTCCCAATCTCCCTGGGGGCGGGGCTCCAGAGCTGCCGGCCAAGCCCCGCCCCCCTCCCCTAGGCGAGGCTGAGGGGGCCGGAGCACCAACAGTTGCCATGGAGACAGCCAGAGCCAGCTCCGGTAACCCCTGGCAACCACACGGCTGCCAAGAAGATGAGCTTTGGAGGACGAGGCAGCCCCTCCGCCCGTTTCTTGGGAAGGGTGAGCCACGAACTGGAGTGAGTGCCCCGACGTCCGGGGATTCTAAAAGTGAGGGCCCGTGACCTTGCTGTCCCCCACCCAGCTCCCTCAGGAACGTGGGGAGGAAGCCTGCTCCACCCTGGTAGTCCCAGAGCAACCACATCCCCCTCCTGGGCTCTGGCCCTCGTCCTCCTGGACCTCCCACTGCCCAGCTGGAAACTGGGAAGGTGGGGGAAGCAACAAAGCCAGATTGGGACCAGGGCTCACCTACGGAGGGGCCCTAGTCATGCCTGCCTCCCCCTCCCTGGAGCAGCGTGGTGGCTGGGGTCTCTAACCCCCATGTGGGTCATATGGGGGTGGGAGTGGGGACAATGGCAGCCAGACAACACCCCATCCCTGACTTAACAAGGGCCAGCCTCTGCCCAGCCAGCAGAGAAAGGCCCCTTTGTTGGTTCCAGGCACTCTGTCCCTGCACCCCCTGCCACCTCCAGTCAGACGGGCGGAGTGACCCCAGCTGGTCCTCAGGGAAGTCACAGCCAAGCTTGGAGCCCAAACGCCTTCTAACAAGCTCCCATAGCAGCGACCCCTCCCCAAGGATGGGAGGGAGGCCAGGCGCCAATGTCACCCCCACAATCACTCTCCAGCTGGGGAGGTGGCCTTCCCAGGCTCGCCGGAAACTGAGCAATTCGGTGGCGAGCCCTTGGAGTCCGCACAGTCCAGCTTCGCAGACCCAGGCCGTGCCACCTCCCCCAAAGGCTGCGAACACGGCGTGGCCAAGGAGCCCAGGCCTTTGCATCCCTTGATCGGAGGGTGGCGCTGACTCCAGACAGACGAGCGGCAGCGACGGGGCAGCTCCTGCCTCTTCCCGGTCGCAGCGGACGAGCCAGTCCCGCCGCCGCACCGACCCCGGACACCGATCCGGTTCCGAGCGCGCCCCAAATGACCCGGAGACGCAAGGCACACACAGCCCCTGTGCGCCGAGCCTTCCCTGCCCGTGTCCTCCGCTCCTCTGCCCCCAGCTCCGTTAGGTCCGAAAGAGTGCGCAGCAGCCAAGGCCCTCCCACCGCCCGGGGCCCCCTTGTCCCGCACTGACCGGACCGGTTCCCCCACATCTTGAGCATCCTACCCTTGTCAGGGTCCCCACGTCCGAGGCTTCCCCCAGCCCGGCCACACCCCCACATCCACTCGCAACCCCACCCCGCCCTGACCCAGAGGGGCACGCGGCGGCCCAAGATTCCGCGTCCCGAGCTCCTCCAGCCTGAGGCCCGCCACGCTCCAGTCACCCTGGTCCGCGGAGACAGAAGGGGCGCGCGGCGGCCCTGGGTCGCCTCCCCGGACTCCCTAACATCCCGGCCCCCCAGCCCGGGACCCCCACGTCCCAACCCCCAGCAGCACTGACCCGAAAGAGGCGCGAAGTGGCCGCCGAGCGCAGCGCGGTCCAGCCGAGTGCGCAGAGCGCCAGCAGCAGCAGCTCGGGAGGCGCCAGGTGCGCGTGCTCGGCCAGGCCGCGGCGCGCCAACCCCCAGCCGCAGTCCGCGCAGCCCCGCGCCGCCGCCAGCGCACTGCCCCAGCCGCGCTGCACCAGCTGCGCGTAGCTAGGCATGGGCTCAGGCCCCGCCGGCCCCGCCGCGGTCCCCGCCGCCGCCATGCCGCCCGCTCCCGGCCGTCCCGGCAGTCTGCGCCCGCCCACGGTGGCCGCCGGAGCCGCGCGCCCCGCGTCACGCGCCGCAGTTGGGCCGGGGGCGCGCTGGCCGTAGCCCGTGGGACGGAGGGGCGGGGCCAGCGCTAGCTCCGCCCCGCAGGGACGCGGGGCCGGGGCGCGCAGGAGCTGGGTCCCCCGGAGGCAGCAGCGGCGACCTCGGGCGTACAAGTCCTGGCGTTGTCGCGCCGCGTCCTGGAGGCGGGCCAGCGATCAGGCTCATTTTCCAGTGGAGGAAACCCAGGCGCGGGGGAGGGGGGAGGGGGGCGACCGGGGCGGGGGAGGGGGTGTCTGCCTGGCGCCCGCCTGACCTGAACCTGAGTAGGGCCGGAGCGGCCCCGTGTCCCCATCCCTCGTCCCCGCTTGGATGCCCTTGCCCATCCTGGGCTCCTTCACCCCTCCAGGCTGTGTCCGCAACATGGGGCAAGGTGAGCACCAGCAGGCCGTGCCCAGGACCAGCGATTCTCTTTCCCAGGCCCTCCAGCATGCTTCTCTTGCCCTGTCCCACACTCAGGCCTCACCATCCCCCCGCCTGAGGGCCACCTGCTGCTCTCTGTGACCCTGAGGACCTGGCAGGCCTCCCTGAAGCGCGTTAACACAAGCCTTCAGGGAGGCCAAGGGAGTGGGTGCCCACGTGGGGGAACTCAGGCTGGATCAAGACCACCACTTCATTGGGACCACCCCCCATGATCTCCCACTACACACCGACCAGGCCCTGGGTCCAAAGCCCCCAATGGCCATCACCGAAGGCACCGGTCACCTTTTGGGGACATCGTCTCGCCTGCCACTGGTCCCAGCCCCCGGGACTCCCGCACGCCTGTGCCCCTCCCTTCTCCCCATCTAGGAGTCCTCCCACAGCCTTCCGAGGTGCAGAGTGCAGGAATCAGAGTGGGCCCTGCAGGAGCCGGCTGGGTCCCATATGGCCACCAGCCTGACCTGACCTTCCGGTGCACAGGTGAAAACAGAGAGGGGGGGGTCAAAGGGGCCCTCATCCCTCCTCCTTTCCCTCACCCCCTGTGCTGCAGCAATCCAATTCTCCCCACCTTCAGATGTTCCCAGAATCCAGCCACTTCTCTGCACATGTACAGCCTTATGCGACCCTCGGTCACCCTTGTGCCTCCTTCCTAGTGTCTCGGCCTCCTCCTTACCCCGCTCAGAGGCCAGAGGAAACCTACTTGTCCCTCCTCTGCTCACAGACCTCCATGGCTCCCATCACTCAGAGTAAAAGCCCATCTCCCCACTGTGACTCACAACCTAGCCTCACGCCCTTCTCTCTCCATCTTTCTCCTTCCGTTCCAGCCACATTGGCCTCACAGCTGGAGGTGGCTCTCCAACACCCCAAGCAGTCCTGCCTCAGGGTCTTTCACTGGCTGTTCCCTCTGCCTAGAATGCTGTTCCCCCAGGTATTGGCAGGGCTCCTCCTTCACCAACTTCAAGCTTTACCTACAAATGTCACCTGCTTGTTGCACCTCCCTGATCCCCCCCATCCGTCTTCTCCTTGGCACTTGTCGCCATCTGTCCTGCTGTACCTCCTACTCATTATTTTTGAATGTGCACTCCATGTGGGCAGGGGTTCATCTGTCCCGTTAAGATAACTAATGCCACAGCCAGCGTGGCAAGCAGATGGGGGCTAAGGGGTCCCGGGCTGCTGGACATGCCCTCATAGGTCCAGTCGGGCCTGTGGGGCAGCCCTGTACCGTCCCAACCACCCACCTCTGCCCTCCCACCCGGGCACTATCTGGTCACTACGGCACCCATCAGTAATGGGAGAGGTGCCCCCACCCACCAGCCCCAGCCCAGCCTCGCGTTTCATTTTGGCAGGGCCCAGATAGGAGGCTGCCAATGTGTGGGTGCAGAGCGGAAACAGAAAGTGGCTCCCGGTGCTGGCAGCTGGAAAACAGAGCTCCCAGGCACCGGGGCTCAGTGAGGGGCTGCCGAGGTCCCAAGGATGGCACCCATACCCTGCCCGACCTGAAAGGGCAGGCCTCCTCTTGCCCAGGGAGCTCATCTCAGCCCACTCCCCCTACACACCACCGCCCCTGACTGATGCCCCTGCCCTGGGGCATCCGCACCAGGCAGGGAGGGGCTGGGGGCGGGTCCTGATGCTGGGGGTCCCTTGCTCTATGTCTTGTCTTGGCAATCAAGGACAGGGGTTCCCAAGGCCACCTCTGAGGCAAATGAGGCCAGGCTCTCAGAGCCCAAGTATCTTTCTTTCCCTACCCAGACACTGGCCCAGAGACAGAGCCCTGTAGAGCTCACTGAGTCCAGTGTGGCCTCAGCGTCTTTGCACATCTACTGCCCAGGATGCTCGTCGCCCCAGAACCTGTCCTGGCAGATCCTTCTTGTTTTGGTGGACACAGCTCAATGGTGACCTCATCCCAGAGGCCCCGGCCACTCCCCTCCCTCCCTCTGTTGTTTAGCTTTTTTTTTTTTTTTTAATAAATTGATTGATTGATTGATTGGCTGCGTGGGTCTTCACTGTTGCAGGCGGGCTTTCTCTAGTTGCGGCGAGCGGGGGCTACTCTTCTTTGCGGTGCACCGGCTTCTCATTGCGGTGGCTTCTGTTGTTGCGGAGCACGGGCTCTAGGCACGCGGGGTTCAAGGAGTTGCAGCACATGGGCTCAGTAGTTGTGGCTCGCGGGCTCTAGAGCGCAGGCTCAGTCGTGGCGCACGGGCTTAGCTGCTCCGCAGCGTGTGGGATATTCCCAGACCAGGGCTCGAACCCGTGTCCCCTGCATCGGCAGGCGGATTCCTAACCACTGCGCCACCAGGGAAGCCCTTGGCTTCTTCTTATCGAGGGGCGCTCACTATGCATTTCTCTCTCTGGGCAGGGAGATCGGTGCTTTGGCCACAGCAGCGCTCCGGCACCCACAGCCCCGACCACCGTGGGTCTGTCTTGGCTCATGACTCATCACAGGGCAGCAAGGAGCAGGGGTCTGGGGGGCTGAGGTTTACTCCTGTGAGGACCCGGTACATACCCTCCCCACTTGGCTGAGCCTGAGTGCTTCTGGCACCCTCACCACCTGCAGACCACCCAGGGGTCCTGGGTTTAAATCCTGGTGCCCCTTGTGATGGCTGTGACTTCTCTGTGCCGCAGCTTCCCTGGATGCCAGCTGGGCTTGCGGGACACGGCTGTGCCACCTGCAGCTCAGCAACATGAGGTGGCTGCTTGAGGGCAGGGGAGCCTGTGCAGCTACTGCTCACAGACCCTGGTCACCAGGGCCCCCTCCCAGCAACAGCCCTGGGTGATGGTGCCCAGGCCCCTCCCATCTGAGCCTTGGTTCCCACATGCTCCCCTCAAAATGGCTAGAGCAAACATGGATCCGGTGGGGATACCTGGAGTGGAGACATTTATTGACAAAAGGGGGCTGGGCTGGGCTTCCAGCCTCTGCTTCTGGTGGAGAGGGCAGCACAGCCCTGGCCTTGTATCCCCACAGCTCCGGAAACAGTCTGGGGCGGGTCTCAGGTGCTGGGGGCGTAGTGCAGCACCAGCCGGTCAAAGTCGTTTTCCTTCAACGTGAATAGGGGGCGGGGAAGGGGGATGGGGGTGGGCAGAGAGAGAAAGGGGAGAACGTGTGAGCCAGGCCCCCAGTTCCGCGCTTTGCCTGGCAGAGGCTGGGGGGGTCTAGGGCTCAGAGACGGGCCGCCTGCACGGACTCACCTTGGCCTGGTACTCCTTGATGAAGGGGTGGGACCTGTGGGCGTCTTTCAGCTGGGACAGGTAGCGGTTTGTCACCTGTGGGGTGGGCAAGGTTAGCTAAATATGGGGACCCCATGGTGGCTCTGACCTGCAGGGTAGGGAGTGGGGTGAAACAAGGGCCACCTGGCCAGACCCAGGCAATAGCCCTGGTTTCCCCACATTTTCTCCATCACACCCTGCCGCCCCGGAACCATGCTGAATTAGAGAGGACCCTGGCAGGTGGGGAGCACCACTGGCACAGAGCCTGCACTTGGCACATGGGTGAAGCATGCACCAGGTTCAGGGATGTGGGCTGGGCAGGGACCCAGGCCCTGGGAGAGGCAGGGGGCCAGGAGTGGAAGGCAGGTCAGGGGGCACGGGGCTGGGAAAGGAGATGGATTTGTTCTGGGCACGTCGTATGGAGACACCTCAGAGGCTTGGGGATTGGAGCCCTCGCTCGCAGCCTTGCCCTACCCGCCAGGCTCAGCCCTGACCATGTGGGGCTAGGGACGTCTGTCTGCCTCTGTTTCTCCAAAACTGATAGTCTGGGGATGTCTCAGCGGTGAGAGGGAGAGTCGTCCTATCTGTCCTGCACCACCCCAGCACTGAGGCTGTCTGGGGGGCTCTTCTTCGAGGAAGTGGTGACAGTCCATCATGAAGCCCTGAGGCAGGCCCCTGGCCAGCTGGGCAAGGCACCTAAATGGGGCAGTGCCCCAGAGTCCTCCTCCCCGCCCTCAGACAAGGTAGGCTCAGCAGAATTGCTCCCCTGAGCCCTGTTGCTCTGTCCTGGTGTCCGCCCCCAACCCTGAGGTGGCACAGGCCGAGCCCCAGCCTGGGAGCCCTGAGCCTCAGACCACTTGTCCGTAGGACCCACAGAGCAGCTGACCTGCAGCCCCGACCAGGGTGGGGACCCTGGGAGAGTACTTGCAATGCCAGCTTCCCGGGGCCGATCTCAGCTGCACCCACTCGTGGGGAACAGGTTTTTGCCCCAAGGCCAGGCCAACCTTGAAGTTCAGACCCTGAGGCCCCAAGCTCCCTCTAGAGCCGGGGCCATACCAGAGACCCCTGCCCACCCCAGGCTGGCATGGTGAGGGCCGGAAAACCCTCCTGCACCTGGCTGAGGGTGGGGAGGGTCCTACCTCGGGAGGCTTGCCCAGGTGCTGGGACAGGACGATGAGGTTGATCAGCGTCTCAGGGTGGCCGCTGTCCTGGCAACACAAGGGGACGCCAGACAGGCAGGGTCAGCTCCTCCAGGCCCCCATCTCAAGCAGGGCTGGGACTGCAAGACCCAGCATGCCCCCACCACTGGCCGCTCCGCAAGGCAGTGACCTCAGGGCCCTCCCTCCTGCCTCCCCACACCAGCTGCTTTCCCAGTGAGCGTGTTGCTTCATGTGCAGACCAGTCTGACACAGAGCCCCCTTGCTTGTCGCAAGTTGGGAGGGGCGTTTTTATCACAAATCTCAAAGTAATGGAGTCCAGACCAAGGCAGCCTCAACCTATCACAGCCCAGCTAGCTGCTCCTCCTGCTGCTACAATGAGGCCTGAGACCGTGGGACAGACCCCTCCCGCCCTGCCTGCTCCCTAGGGGCACTGGCAGGAAGCTGCGGGAAATTACCAGAAACTCCAAGGGGGTGACCTCACCCCACCCGCCCATATTGGGCTCTGAGGCACAGGGAACTCTGGGAATCAGCTCGGCCGCTGCCTTGGCCAGGAACCCCAGCCAGAGCCCCTGGCTGGGGCGAGGCAGGGACGTGCCGCTCAGGATGCAGGGCGCCACAGGCTCGAGGGGCTGCAGGGACCTAGGCCGCCTGCACAGATCTGGCTCCACCCCATGCTGCCCTTCTTTGCAGAGGCCCGCATTCTCCCCACCAGCACGGGGCGCTCTGGTAGGCGAGGCGGCTCCACACAGGCAGCCCGACGACGCCAGGCAGCAGGAGGACCCGACTGACTCCCCTCAGCCTGTCCCCACTCGGCCAACGACCTTCTGACGATAGCTCGGCCCCTCGCAGAGCCGAGCACGGAGAAAGCTTCCCACTGGTGTCAGTTTCTCATTATATCAAACAACGTTTCAGATGGCAGCCGTGAGAAGACAAGTGCGGCAGCCCCGAGGGCAGCGCTCCAGGCCCCCTGCTCCACAAGGATGGGCAGGGGCGACACCTCCCGTCGGCAGCCTGCTCTCCCCTCGGCAGCAAACGGGAGCTGTCTCTCCCAAGCACAGACCCAGGTGAGGGGTCACCGCGAAAGGCCCCGGGCCAGGCAGCCAAGGTGTCAGTGAAGAGGAGACGGTGTGGGTCTGCTCAGCTCAGGCCGACGGGATACTCGCGTTTCCAAGAGAAGTTAGAATCAGGATTGTACGCTTGCGATCCCGAGTTTTAACTGATACGGCATTAAAATCCCCACATGGCCACGGGGCAGGCCACGGGGTCTCTGGCGCACCCGTTTCTGGGGTGGGGCCGCGCCTGCCCATACCTTGTCCAGCGCCTCCTGCAGCGCGCCCTCCGCGGCCTCCCACCGGCCCTGGGCCATGTGGCAGGCTGCCTGCCCACTGAGCAGCAGCAGGGTGGACGAACACTTGTCAGCCATCTCCTGGAAGATGTAGTAGGCGTCCTGCAGCTTCTCACCACCCTGAAGGGACAGCTGACGTCACCGCTTTGTCACCCTGCCGCCCGGCCCTACCCCGCCTGCTCCCTCCTGGAGGGATCCCAGCACTTTGTGGAGACAATCCCCGTGCAGCCGGCCCACGGCAGGCACTCTTTGGACACCACCCCCTTCCCCGAAGAGACCCCTGTGCAGCTAGTGCCGTGAAGGGGCCGAGGCGGCACGCAGACCCCCTCAAACCTGGCTCCCCAAGCCCTACGTTTACAGACTCGAAAGCCTCGGCTTCGAGAGGGAGAATCAGTGCACGGGCAGCTGTGTCAAGGTCTGAGCTGGGACCACTGGGACACACGGCCCATCGGGGCGGCTTCTGCTCCAGCAGCCGTGACCCCGACCGCCCGAATTCTGAATAGAAGGTTCTGTTCGCCTGGTAAAGACACAGCGCCACACTTGCAGGGGAACCTGAGACCAAGATGTGCTTGTGAAAGATTGCTAGGCTATGGGAGAGAGCTGTTTGGGTTTGTCCCACTAAACTGAATGGATACTGTGGGGTGAGGCCTCAGGCCTGCAAAAGGATGTGCAGGTGCACACAGACGAGGAGCACAATTTAAGAGGCCCGTACGAAAGAGTGACTCAGAGAAAGGAAGCCAAATGTCCAAATCCAGAAATGGGGCTGCTGCCGGGAGAGGGGTGCCCAGGCACGTGGGGGCGGGGGGCTGGGCTCGAGGGGGGAAAGTGCGAGGGGGATAATGGCACCAACCCTGTGCCGGGAGCCCGGAGAGCAAGCTGAGCAGCAGCCAAGGCCAGGGCCAGACCTCAGAGGAGGGTGCGCTGCCAGCTGGCTGGCTCCGTGCACCCGGGCTGGGGGGCGGGGGGTGTGCGTGCAGGCAGAGGTACGCCGAGTCCGGTTCCATAAACCCCCAGTTTGTTCACTCTGGCTCTGGCCAAGCCTCTCGGCTGCAAGAAGCCGGAAGGGGTCAAGCCGAGAGAGGGGGAAAACGTGCTGGGGCTCCTCCAGGGGACTAGCCCCCAAGAAAGCAGGAGGTCCAGTGCGTCTGTGGAACCCCACCTGCACCCTCCCCACAGGAGCAGCCAGCGCTGCGCACAGGGGGTCGCCGCCACCTCCTGGCTCCCGGATACTCCTGTCTCTCATGCCCACACACAAGCCGGGTGCTCACCACAGCCAGGCTGACCCAGGCGGAGGCCAGCTGGGTGAGGGTGGCGTCCTCGTCCTGGTCCTGCATTTTCTTCAGCTCCTTCCTGGGGGCAGAGGAGAGAGGCGGGAAGGTGCCCGGTGGCTGAGTGGCCAGTCACTGTGCCCCACCCCTGCCCGAGTTCCTTGCTCACAAGGCCCCAGAACTTCAGGCCCCAGCCCAGCCACCCCCCATTGACGGCTGCACACGCCTCTGCGTGCTTGCAAAGCCCACCCCAACCCTGCAAGATGGGCCCTGCTGCCTGCCTCACAGAAGGAAACTGAGGCACAGACAGTGACGCCCCTTGTCCCAGGCAACACCCTGCAGAGAAGGGCAGGTAAACAATGGTGCAGTGACCCCAATGGGCTAGAATGAAATAAATGGAGAAACACTCGTGTCACTGATAATCAGAGCCAGGGGGAGGGCTCTGGGTGGTCCCCATGCCGCGTGCGCCCTTGAAGACAGAGGCCTGGCTGCTGGAGAACACGGGGTCCCAACATGGCCTGGCCGTTGCTAAGATACCCCCGATGCACAGGCCACAGCCCAGCAGCCCCGGGGGCAGGGGCTTACCGGGCGAGGTCCAGGCGGTCTAGCTTCAGCAGGATCTGCACCGTCATGGCCATGCTGTGGGAAGGGCAGGCAGCCAGTGAACTCCCACCCCACTTTACCCTCCACCAGCTCACTCTGTGTAAGCACCGCCTTCCAGAAACCTACCCTTGAGTGCTCAGGCCACCAGCCCCGCCTTACAGAGGGGAACACTGAGGCTGACTGTCAGCCCAGCGGGGCCCAACTCAGACCTGGGCGCTGCTCGCTGGGCAGAGCACCCCATCGCTTCCCAGGCCCTGCACTCCCGCCTGTCTCTGCTGAGTGTGCTTGGGCCAGGAGCTCCCATGGGGTCCTCAGGCCTGTGGCCCGCTCCCTGCCCGCCCCGTGGCAGGCCATCCCATCTGTACCCCCCTCTCCTTTCCAGAGTCCCAGATGAAGTGCTGCAGGGGAGCACCTGCTCCCTGCTTTCAGCGCCCACACCCACCACCCCCCCCCCCCCCCCCCCCCCCCCGCGCCAGC
>NW_021145358.1:38696-44088 GCF_002837175.3 Physeter macrocephalus | reverse complement strand
AGGGGAGCACCTGCCCCCTTCTTTCACCGCCCACACCCACTACCCCCCCCCCCCCGCCTCGAGCCCAGACAGCTGTGACCACCGATCACTGATGTGGCCACTTGTTCCCGAGTTTTCCCGCCAGGACGTGACCCAGCACCCAGACCAGCCCAAGGAGAAGCATGAGAAACATTCGTGGGGTGCACTGCCTCACCAGCCGCGTAACATGCCTATTGCAAACCCCTCTCTGGATCAGGGTGGGACATAAATGGATACGAAGGAACATGTGGTGACCAACTAACCAAGGGAAGGCAGAAACCAGAGCGCTCATGGGGGAGAATGGCTGCACCCTGCAGGGCTGGAGCCCTGGCCGCAGGGAGCCGGACACAGCACAGCCCAGAGCCACCTCCTGGGGTGGGGGTGGAGCCGACAGCAGGCTGCACGGGCGCTCCAGTGCCCAGGCCCGGAGTGCCCTGAGGGCCGGCCTCAGGCGAGGGTCCGTGGGGCCCAGGGAGGACATGGAAATCCAGAGCCCAGGGCAGAGAAACACAAGGCTTCATGGGAAAAGGGAGGGTGCAGAAATCTCAGGCAGAGACAAAGGTGCTTTCTGCTCTGCTGCTGGGGAACAGAGGGTTTTCAGCCCCGAGTGCTGTGTCCTCAGAGCAACGGCCCAGCCATGCGGAAAAGTGTGTCTCCCGGACGGAGAACATGAGCTGCAGCCTAAATGGGAGGCCCATGCCCCATCCCAGCCCCTCTCTTTCAGAGCAGCCCCCCTTGCCGTTCCTATGACGATGGCTGACGAGGCCCTGAGCTGCCTGGACACCAGAGGAGCCACTCACGCTGGCCGTTCCCCCAGCGCAGGACAGCCACTCACCACTCCAGGCTGTCCCCTTGGTGCAGGGTGCGCAGGGCTGCGTCCGGGTTCTGGTTGTGGAAGTAGATGGAGGCAGCCATGAGCAGGAAGGTGGTGTTGGTCACGTCCACGGTCCGGCTCATCTCCCGGTCCAGCTCGGCCACAATCCCATCCCTGCGAGACGCAGCTGCTCAGAGCCCGAGGCAGGGGCGGGAGGCGGCCTCTCCCCCGTGGGAACAGACAGGCCTAGAGGGTGAGTCAGGGCCCCCCGGGCACAAAGCAGCGGCGGGCAGGATAGGCCCAGCTGTCTCTGCCAAGCCCCACTAGGTGCCAGTCTCGCCACCTCCCCACCAGGCACTCCTCACCCCTCGCATAAACAGGGAAACCAAGGCCAGGAGAAGCGGGGCTGGGTGCTCCAGGCCCTATGGGGAGTGTGGGGCAGGAAGGGCCACGCCTGGCTCTGCCCACGAAGCAGCAAAAATGACCATCCAGGTCTTGAGCTCCACTGGCCCTCAGTGCTCGGGGGCTGAGGTGTCCACGCTGCCCTCCATGCACAGGGACAGGCTAGCTCAACGGGGACACCTCCACAGGGACATGAGGCCACACAGGTGAACCTCACACTGGTGACGTCACCAACTTCCCGAGGAGGCCAGTGGTCTCAGCAGAGGGTCCTGATCTACCTCGGTCAGCGTCGGGCCTGGGTCCTGAGGGCGGCTGTGCAGGACGACACCCCAATGACAGGGTGGCTGCCCCCGGTTCCCGAGCTTGTAGTGCAGGCTGCTCCCGGCCAGTGGACGTCGTGAGGGACTGGGGGCTGGGAGCCGGCAGCAGGCTGGAGTTCAGGCTTGCCCGAGGCCCAGCCGGACGCCCTCACCCGCCACAGGACACCCGAGCCTCAGTCTGCTTAACTGAAACGAGGAGCTGCAACTCCTTGTTTCAAAGGGCTGCTGAGCGGTTAATGAGAGAAGGGAGGCAAGGGCCCGGCCCTGTGCCACTGCTGGACAAATGCTGTGGCTTGGGACACAGAGTCTCGACAAGTGCATACGATTCATGCGGGTTGCTGGGGGCTGGTGACCAAGTGCCTGTGTACCTGAGGGTCCCCGAGGGCCACTGGAGGGCAGGGATGTGCCTATTACTCCCTCTGCACCCACCAAAGAGGTGCCTGACGGACAAATGACTTCAAATCTGAGTCTCTTCCCCGCTCTGCACAGAAGGACTGTGTACAGGGATCACACAGGGTTGGCGTGAGGAGCCCCAAGGCCACCTCACAAAGCTTCCTGCCTGGTTCCTGGCACACAGGCTGTGAACACGGTGCCTGCTCTTGTCCTTGTAACGTTAGTGTTGTACGTTGTTACTGGAACATGTTGTGGTCATCCTTACGGGCTCCAGCACTTTCTCCACCACCTGCTCGCTGGGCAGTTTGCATGGGGCGGTGGTTTGTACTGCCAGGATGGATGCACCGAGAGCTGCTCTGCTTTCCCGAGCACCTGCTCCACGCCGTGGGCTTCCTGCGGGTCCTTTTCTGTAGTGCTCACAGCAGCCCTGGGGCTCCTTCCCCTTCCGAAAGGAGAATGGGGTTTGTCACCCCAGCCAGAGACGTGCACAGAGAGGGTGAAGTGATGGCCTCAGGAGGCTGCCTGTCTTAGTGTCCTGGGGTTGCTGTCACAAAGCCCACAAACCAGGGAGGGGATCAAAACAACAGGGGTTTATTCTCTCCCAGCTCTGGAGGCCAGCAGTCTGAAATCAAAGTGCTGGCAGGATTGGTTCCTTCCTCCAAGGGAAGATCTGTCCTGGTCCTTCCTCCTGGAGCTGTGGCAGTCCTTGGTTTGTGTTTCTTTCACCCCAATCTCTGCCTCCATCTTCGTGTGGCCTCCGCATCTATGTCTTCTCTTCCATCTCTTATGAAGATACCAGTCACCGGATTTAGGGCCCACCTTATATCCAAGATGATCTCAAGATCCTTAACCACTTACATCTGCAAAGACCCCCATTTCCAATGAGGTCAGGTTCACAGGTTCTGGGGGTCAGGACATGGATATGTCTTTTGGGAGTCCCCATTCAGCTGCCACTGCTTAAGCCTCTTTGAGTAAATCCTTCAAGTGTCTGTGGATGAAGGAGCCTGATCACAGAAGGTGGAGCACAGGGCACTGCCCTCCATGAGGAAGGAGCAGAGCAGAGGTGGGGGTCACAGCAGATAGTTGTACCCACACTTGGGACTCACAGATGGCTGCAGCAGCCTCCGAGGAAAGCGTAGTGTCAACAAGGTCATGACCACATCCTGGTCTAAGTTCCACAGGGCAGAGATCGGGGGGAGGGCCCCTCTGTGAGGCGTCACAGTGCTGTGAGGGGCGGCCTGGGTGGTGCAAGGGCCCTGGGGCTGGGACAGGTAGGCGGGAATCGGCTCACAGAACAGAGTGGCTCCCTGTCGTGGGCTATGCTGCTCCAGCCTTCCATCCCAGCCGCCCTCTGGGGAGTGTTTTACCTCCGAAATCCCAGGAGGCCTCACGACCAGCCCATTCCGAAGGGCGAGGGAAACCGAGGTGCAGAGGGGCCATGGGGCCTGCTGCGTCAGGCTGGTGCTCCACACACAGGTGAGGCAGGGCCACACGACCCCCCCCCCCGGCAGAGGCCGAGTTCACGTGCACCTGGGCGAGCATCCCAGCCAGCAAGGAAGAGCCCACACACCTGCCTGTGCAGGAACCACCTGAGGCCAGCAGGGCTGGCCCGTGAGCTGTCTCAGACCCCGACGGAGCAGCAGGTAACAGGCGGGCCTGGTCCTGGGATGCTCATCACTTCCAGGTCCCCGTAGCCGGGACCACCCCACCTCTCCTGGCCATCGCCTGAGGGAGTCTGATGACGGCTGGTCTGTGGCACAGGTGGACACACCCAGCTCAGGGTGAAGACTTGCTGTCCCCTCCCACCCTCCATCTGCACAGAGACGAACGACGCGTGGCGTGGCTGCTGTTCCCTCCCCTGCACAGTGGGTGAGCAGCAATGGCTGGAAGACTGGCTGCAGGGTCCCCACCCTTATGTACCAGGGGAGGCCCTCCTGGCAAGAATGAGGCCCTCACAGTCCCTAGGTGTCTGTACACAAGTCCTCATCTCTGATCCCCAGCCCCCCGCCCCCTTCGAAGCAGGGTCCATCACTGCCTCCCACTGTGCAAGTGAGGGAAACTGAAGCTCAGAGAGGTGAGAGGGCAGAGGAGGGATACCAGCTAGACATCCTCTGCCCACCCAGGTCCATCCACCATGCCCCAGGCCCGCCCCCCACCCAACCTCACCGCCGGCTGTCGCTAGCCAGGTACTCAGCAAACATGCGCACGGCCTGGAGCTCTGGGGCCGAGGAGGGCTTGATCTCATCCAGGACCACGCCGTACTTCCTCTGTGGGCAAGATAAGCAGGCTGTCAGCTCCGCCCGAACTCCCCGTGGGGTTTATATGTTCTCAGACCCCAGGAACATACAAGGGCTTCTTGGCTCCAGCACTGCCCTGGTGGAGCCCCAATACCAGGGGCTGGTGCCCACCGCTCCCAGGGACCCCCTCAGCCCACGGGTGCCATCCCCGCTGGAGCACGCTGTGGAAGCCAGCACAGCATCACCCGTTAGCTGTCGTGCCACGCTGCCCACTGCTCTAGCTGGAGACCCTGGCAGGTCACTGTTCAGCCCCCGGTGGTGAAGTGACGGGGTGAGGGCCCCACCAGCTCTGGGGGTGGGGTGCGGTGGTGTCACCAGGGGCAGGGGGTCTGGGCACTGGCTTCTATTGAGCAGAACATGCACCCCATCGACAGACACCCAGCAGGGAGGTCACTGCAAGGAGGGGAACTGGAATCAGGGACCCATTTTTCACTGTTTTTCTTTCTAGGTAGTTTCAGTACTTTCGTTGCCACCGACATGTATTCATCTTTTAAAGATATATATACACATACGAATATATGAACACATCCAAGGAGATTCTGGGGTGCGCCGGGGCACCCTACTCTGCTGGGGACCACACACACTGTCTGGGCCCCAGCTTCACCCTGGAGGTTGGTTGGGGGAGGGTGGTGAGGGGGGCTTGGTCCACAAGGTTGAAGTTCCATCAGGCTCCAGAATGCTCCATAGAGGGAAAGATGCAAACAGACCTGGGAAACCATCCGAGGCCTGATGTGAGGTGGGGGCATCTGTGGAGCCATGTACCCACAACAGAGCAGTCTACGGCTGTGGCTGTGGGACGAGGTTGGCGGGAGGCTGGTGGGTCTGGGGTGGGAGCAGGGTGGGGCACAATTCAATCCTGTCTGCAGAGTCCAGATGGTTTTTAGAACAGAAGAATGCAGTCTTACTGCATTATCAGGGTAATGCTGCTTTTTAAAAACCCTAGTGTCTGTGGAAGCAACCTAAATGTCCATCAACAAAGGAATGGATAAAGAAGACGTGGTACATATATACAATGGAATATTACTCAGTCATAAAAAAGAACAAAATAATGCCATTTGGGCTTCCCTGGTGGCGCAGTGGTTGAGAGCCCGCCTGCCGATGCAGGGGATACGGGTTCGTGCCCCGGTCCGGGAGGATCCCACATGCCG
>NW_021145358.1:0-38657 GCF_002837175.3 Physeter macrocephalus | reverse complement strand
ACCGCAAAAAAAAAAAAAAAAAAAAAAAAAAAAAAAAAAAAAAAAAATAATGCCATTTGCAGCAACGTGAATGGACCTAGAGATTCTCAAACTGAATGAAATAAGTCAGAAAGAAAAAAAAATATCGTAAGATATTGCTTATATGTGGAATCTAAAAAAAGACTACAAATGAACTTACCTACAGAACTGAAGTAGAATTAAAGATGTAGAAAATAAACTTATGGTTACCAGAGTGGGCTAAGGGGTCTGGGTGGGGGGAGGGATAAATTGGAAGATTGGGATTGACACATACACGCTATTGTATACAAAATAGATAACTAGTAAAGACCTACTGTACAGCACAGGGAACTCTACTCAATACTCTGTAATGGCCTATATGGGAAAAGAATCCAAAAAAAAAAAGTAGATATTTGTATTTCTATAACATATTCACTTTGCTGTACACCTGAAACTAACACAACATTGTAAATCAATTACACCCCAAATAAAAGAAACAAAAAAAAACCTAGTGTCTAAACTGTGGGCTTTGGTTAATAACAGTATCAATATCATTGCATCGATTGTAACAAAAGCACCCTGCCAACCCAAAATGTTAATAAGAGAAAATGCCTGTGTGTGGGGGGTGGGCATCTGGAATTCTCTTTGCCATCTGCTCAGTTATTCTGTAAACCCAGAACTGTACTGAACAAGTGAAATCTATCGATTAAGTATAAAAAGAAAAGCAAGAAATCCCAACACTGGCCCTCTGGCCTGGTGCTCCAGGGCCTCAGTGACATGGCCACCTTCTTGTGGTGGCCACACCAGCTGCTCGTGGCCCCCACCCCTGCCGACACTCTGTTCCTTACTCTCCTTCCCCAGGGTGTTGGCAGTCATGGTCAAGGGCCCACACTCACCTGTGCCAGGTACGCTCTGTACAGGAAGACATCCCTTTCCACATCTCTCTCCAGGCTTGACGGCTGTGGAAAAGCAGGTCAGAACTCTTGGTGGCTACGTGCCCAACAGGCCCTCAGAGGCCAGAAGTGGGCAGCTTTCCCAGTAGAGTCTGGGTCCTAGTCCCGGCCCTGGCTCTCCGCTGCCTATGACCTTAGGCAGCAGGAGAGCAGCCTCCACTGAGGGCACGCAGCGTGCCGGGCACCTCATTCTGTGCTACCCTGACATCTCCCTGGGAAAGGAGGCTCGACCGTCACCCCCATCCATCCAAGTGAGGGATGGGGGCACCAAAAGTGCTGAAACTGCTCCAGCCACACAGCAGGGGCCAGGGCAGAGCCCACGCTTCTGACCACTGGACACGTGGCTGCTTGTGTCAATGCGGAAGGACCCCAGGGTGCAGTGGATCAAAACAGAAACTGCTCAACAGTATGGGTGGTCCGAGGACAGCAAGGGGTGGGGGTGGGGGTGGGTATGGGAACATCCTGATGCCCAAGTTTGTACAGGCCGAGCAAACAGGCCTGGGAGGGTTCCTATCCGGACATGAATGGTGGATACTGGAGAAGGGATGGCACCCAGCAGGAGATGTGCGAAAGGGACTTACTTTCTGTAACAAATACTTCCATGCCTCTTGTTCCTGTCCTGCTTTTGTTTCAAAACGTTCTTTAAACGTGACAAACAGGAGAGATGAAGGTCAGCCTCACTCGGAGGACCTTTCTGGGAGAGCTCAACTTGGCTGCCCCAGCATAGCGATGCCTGGGTCTAGCCAGGCTGGGTGAGACCCTGGGGACCGCCCTCTGCTCAGGGACGAGGCCTACAGGCCACACTCCCTCAGCCCAGCCACCACACAGAACCCAGAAGCAGGTGTGAGGTGACCTCCTACAGGGTTCACTGTGGGACTGTGAGGGAGGCCCCCACGAGGCTACGGGCAGGCGAGGGACCCTTCCTCAGGAGAACAGCTTTGGACCACGCCCCAGGGTGCTGGCTGACTTCCTGTAGGCCCTGTGGCACCTGGGGTAGCACAGAGCAACTCAGCCCAGAGGGTATGCGGGTGCTGGGACAGGCCACCTGGGGGCTGGGAGAGGAAAGTGACATGGGGGAAGGGGGTCCGGCCACCTTGGAGTCACTACTCCAACAACCTCTAAACCACAGGGCCTGGGGAAAAGCACAGAGAGAATGAACAGCCTGTCCAGCTGCCAGAGCACGGGGACAAATGTTCTGGAGCCCCGCCGGTGGGAGCACGCCAGGACTGCTCTCCCCCGAGGCTGAGAACCAGACTCCTAGTCCCCAGGCCTTCTTCCCAGCCTGAGGGGGTGAGGGCGCCGAACATGTCCTCCTCCCAGGCCAAGGGAGACTGCGAACAAGAAGCCTGGCTCCTGGCCCCAGCCAGACTCAGGCCAACTTTGCCTGGGAGTCCCAGCAGCTTGCTCTGGCCTTGGTGGCCAGGCTGGGGATCCGGCCATGATTTGGAACACGGTGTCCTCTATATAAGTGACTCTGAAATGACCCTCAGCGGTGGACATTGGTGAGGACAACCCACCTGGGGTCCCCATACCACCCTCAGTAAAAAAAAAGAGACAAATGCTGGCTGTTGGTATCTTTGAAGCAGGGACACAGTGGGATGCCCTGTGGGGGACCAGGGTCCCAGAGGCAACTCTGAGCCTCAGCTGCCCCCTCTGTAAAACAGGCATCACCACTGACCCTGCAGCACTGCCAAGGGGGGTCACCGAGACCCCACACACAGACGCCCAGGACCCTCTCAATCAGCCAAAGAGAGAAGAGCTTCTGGGAGGTGTAAGAACAAGGACAGATGCACAGACCAGGGAACACCAGGGACTGTGGTGCATGCCACCAGGTTAGTGGTCTGGTCCCCAGGCCTGACAGCTCATCAGAATCACCTGGGAGCTCAGAAACCAGAAAAGCCAGGAGGCTTACGTCCACCAACGATGTCCAACCCCGGGGTGGCCGCAAACTGCCTTCAAACAGCTCAGAGGTGCAGCCAGACCTGAGAGCAAGGGGTACTGTAAAGGGAAGTCGGTGATGGGGTTTGGGAAGGGTGATCACGTTCCCTCCCCTTACTGGCCATCAGTGTCCCCTGACCACACTGGACGGTCAGCTCCTGGAGACGTTCTTAGCTGCTTCATCCCTAACACCTGTGCAGTGCCTGCCATCTTGTGGGCACTTGCGAAATGCCTGACAAGTGGGGAAACAAACATCATCACCGAGACACACCAGGTGTTCTACCTGGCGCCACCTCTGGTGGTGCCTGAGGTTGCTGGGGCTGCTATAACTAACCACCAGCTGGTGGTTAAAGAAACAGAAACTTATTCTCTCATGGTTCTGGAGGCCAGAAGTCCGAGATCAGGGTGTCGGCAGAGCCGTGCGCCTTCCACAGGCTCTCTGGGAGGATCCTTCTTTGCCTCATCCGGCTTCTGGTGGCTCCAGGTAGTCCCTAGCTTGTGGCTGCCTCACCCCCACCTCTGCCTCCATCTTTTCTGTCTGCCTCAAGCCTCTCTCTTAGAAGGACACCAGTCATTGGATTTAGGGTCTATCCCAGCTGATCTTGTCTAGAGATCCTTCACTGAATTACAGCTGCAAAGACTTTTTTCCAAAGAAGTCACATTCACAGGTCCCGGGTGGACATATCTTTTCAGGGACACCATTCAACCTTGTACAGGCTGCCTAAGAAGGTTTAGGTGGCCTGTGGACCAGAATTAAATCACGTCAAATGGCTCAGCAGGGATAGGACTCCCATTCTTCTGGAAGCGTCAGGTAGAATCTCTTGGTTTGGTGCCGATGCATCCTTACCACGTTGCTAAAGAGGGTGTAGATCCCCCAGCTCATAGGTTGGGCTGCAGTGTGCCTCCAGCAAGAGTGACTGACTGCTGCGGGCTTCCCTGGTGGCGCAGTGGTCAAGAATCTGCCTGCCAATGCAGGGAACACGGGTTCAAGCCCTGGTCCAGGGAGATCTCACATGCCGTGGAGCAACTAAGCCCATGCACCACAACTACTGAGCTTGCGCTCTAGAGCCCGCATGCCACAACTACAGAGCCCGCATGCCACAACTACTGAAGCCCATGCACTTAGAGCCCATGCTCCTCAACAAGAGAAGCCACCGCAATGAGAAGCCCACGCACCTCAACGAAGAGTAGCCCCCGCTCGCCGCAACTAGAGAAAGCCTGCGCGCAGCAACGAAGACCCAACGCAGCCAAAGATAAATATAAATAAAAATTAATTAATTAAAAAAAAAAAAAGAGTCACCGTTGGGACTTCCCTGGTGGTTAAAAATCCGCCTGCCAATGCAGGGGACACGGGGTTCGCTCCCTGGTCCGGGAAGATCCCACATGACGCGAAGCAACTAAGTCCGCGTGCCACAACTACTGAAGCCTGCGCGCCTAGAGCCCGTGCTCTGCAACAAGAGAAGCCACCGCAATGAGAAGCCCGCATACCACAACAAAGACCCAACACAGCCAAAAAATTAATTAATTAATTAATTTTTAAAAAAAGTGACTGCTGATCTGGTTTCCTTTGTTTTCCATCACTCTCTACATACAGCAGTCACGCTGATTCTTTCAGCAAGGAGGTAAAGTTTGCATATTATGACACAATAAGACTGAAAGAACACATTGCTGTAATGTAAGCAGAACAGACACACAATAGAAAACAGACGGCAGATCATGAGTATAACGCTGAACCTCACAGGGACCCTACTGAGATGAATGTCATCGTTCCCATTTGACAGGAGGGGAAAGTGAGGCTCAGAGAGGTGCAGTGACTCAGCCCTGGCTGCAGAGAGAACACAGAAGAGACAGAATCTGAGCCCAAGTCTGTCTCAATCTTCTCATGGTCTACACTACCCCAGCAAGGAGGCATGTAACAACCATGGTGCTGAACAGACAAGGTCCCCCAGATATGTCCATAGCAGTCCCTGGGACCTGTGAACAGCTTACGTTACATCACAAAAGGGACTTCACAGGTGTGATTAAGATTATGGACCCTAAAAATGGAGACACTATGCTGGGTTATCTGGGAGGATCCAGTCTAATCACGGAAACCCTTAAAAGCAGAGGACTTTTAGACAAAAGAAATGAAGGAGAAGGGAAATTCGAGAGACTCCAAGTGAGAACCCTGTGGCTGGTTCTGAGATGGAAGGGTGATATGCGAGGTTGACGACTGGAGAGAAGCATCCAGAAGCCTCCAGGAGCTAAGGGTGGCCCCTGGCCAAGAGGTAGCAACTTGAACAAGTTAGGAAGGTGCTTCTTCCCCAGAACCTCCAAAAAAGGACATAGCTGGGCCAACACCTTGATTTTAGCCTAGTGAGAGCGGTGTTGGACTTCTGACCTACAGAAGCTGCGAGATAATAAACGTGTGCTGCCTTACTTAAGCTGTTGTTTGGTAATTTGTCACAGTGGCAATGGAAAACTAATACAGTCATGCAAATGTTATTTCAATGATTCCTAACCTCTTACTGAAGTCTGTTTGAGGTTTTACCCCCCATTACGCAGATGACACTCAGAGACATGGGGTTCACTGCCAAAGGCCAGAAGGGAAAGCAAGCCTTCTCTACTTCAGAATCCAAATTCCTCCCAACCCTCTGGCTACCTCTGGGAAGATGTCTACCACTCCCTTGTGTGGCGCTCCGATGGCCTCCCACACCTTCGGAATAAAATCCAAACCCTTGCTGTGGCCCTTCAGGCCCTGCCCCTCAACTCTGCCCACCTCATTCTTCATCTCCCCCACTGTGCTCGCCCCACTCCTGCCACACCACCCTCGTTTGCCTTGACTACATGGAGCTCACTGCTGCCTCAGCACCTTTGCAGCAACTTATGGGGTTAGAGCCTTCTCAAGGTTTGGTCACAGGTTAAAATGGCCGTCAGAGAGGCCTGATCTGACCACTCCCACGTGAAGCAGCCCCCACCCCCATTTCTAATCAGCACTTTTTCATCTCCCGTCTTCCCTAGAGGACTCAAGCTGAAACTATGTATTCACTTGCTTCGTTACTCATTTACTCTCTTCAGGACACTACACCATGAAGGCAGGCAAAGACCGTGTCACGTTCACTGCTCTTAAAAATTCTCCAATGGCTCACTCTCAAAGTGACAGTACCATCCATGTGCCTCCCCAAATGGTGCTGCTAGTGGCCCCTGCTGCCCCCTCTCCTGTCACCCACTCACTGCCTGGTTGCCTGGGCCCTGCCTTGAAGGGCTATATTTTCTAGCTCTCAAACAGCCAGGCTCACTCCCACCACTCTCCGTCGCACCACCTCCTGACATCTTGTTTATTTACTTGTTTACTGTCTGTCTCCCTTGGAAGCTGAGGTTTCCAAGAGAGCTGGGAGTTGTGTCCATTTTGTCACTGCTTTGAGCCCAGCACTAATATCCTGCCTGGCCCATACAGATGCTCAATGAGGAATGAGTGAATGAATGAGTGAGCAAGTCTGGGGAGAAATAACCTGGTTAGTGGGGCAGGGTAACGAGGGAGAAGCCATTTCTCTCTTGAGCCTCCCTTTTCTCACCTGTAAAATGAGGATAAACAACAATCCCTACTTCACGGGTATTGAGGGCATGGCGGCACAGTGTGGGTGCTCAACAGATGTAAACTATTATTGTTGTTGCTATTTTTATTATTACTACTGTAGCGTAGTATCATTACCATTGTTATTATTACTATAGCGGTATGAACCCCTCTCTTACTCAAATGCCTCCCAAGGCTCAGTCTGAGTGAGCGCTCAGAGTGAGAAGTATCGTTAAAGTGTTACTGCTTTGAGTTTGGTCATAGGACAAGGATAATTCTTCACCGCGCTCTGAAGAGATGTGGCGGGGGGGGGAGGGGCGGGGATGAAACGGCGCGAGGTGAAGAGGGAGGGTTTTTAAAATCAGAGCGCGACCCACAGCCACCAGGAAGCGTCTTCCGCCTCCGCCCCCAGGGTCCCCCAGCCCCGCAGCCGCCGCACCTTCACCCGCTGCGCCTCGTTGATGCACTGCTGGTAGCTGCCAATGTAGAAGGCATTCTTCACGTCGAACAGCTCGTCCACCTCCCCGGAGCCTCCAGAGGCTGAGCAAGGAGCCGGAGGCGCCATGTCGCTGCCCTCTCACCCGCTACTCCCACTGAGAGACACGTCGGCCGGAAGGAGGGAGGTACCGCGGGGGCACGCCGGGAAATGTAGTTTACTCGTTCCTCCCTAGAGATGAGCCAATGGGAGACTCAAACGTGAGTCAGAGGGGCGGGAGACGCAAGTGCGCCTCGCAGGGCATCTGTAATTCGATTCGATCCTGAGAGCCAACGGGATTCGGGGAAGAGTGGTAAGGATGTGGTAGAGGTTAGGAATGGCAGTGAGCTGCAGAGGGTGGGACCAGGCAGGAGGCAGATCCAGTAAACTGGAATGCTTTCCTGACGTCATCAACACGCGCCGGAAGCACGGCTCACACGGGTGCTTACATGGGACTGGCTGTGAGGATGGCTGGCTTCGCGGAGCTTGGGCTGTCATCCTGGCTCGTGGAACAATGCCGGCAGCTGGGTTTGAAGCAGCCCACGCCCGTGCAGCTCGGCTGCATTCCCGCCATCCTGGAAGGTGAGTGTGGCTAGGCCTCTTCTCCAGGAGGCGTCCCCGCTCCTGTCGCCTCACTTTGCCTTCTCGCAGCTTTTGCCCACGCCGGCCCCGTGAGGCGAAGGGCAGTCTTGGCCCTTACGGGCGATCCTGGGTTCCGGAGGCAGACTAGGCAGTGTCGGCGTTTAGGGTGTACGGCTGACTCGCCGTGTGTCCGCACCCAAGTGATGTAATCTCTGAAACTTTTATAGTCTCAGGGCACTGGGAGGGTTTGATGAATAACTAATAGATAGTACTGGGAAAATTCGGTAGAGCTTGGATTACTATCTCCATTTTACAAATGGAAACTGAGTCAAGATTACTGGTAAATCCACGGCTCTGGTCCCTAGACTGCTCTTCTCCCCACTCCTCTGGTCCAACCCAGTTTTACCATTAAAGAGACGCCTTCAGGAAGCCTAGGATGTGACAAATTGAGGCATTAAATAAACAAGGATGAAGCAGTCAGTAGGGAGCATAGGATGCAGATTGGGGGGAGGACATTCTGGGTTTCCCAAGCCCTGATACCCCGGAAGGAGTCAAAACGAGGTCGTGGTTAGTAGCAGGCCTCTCATGTCAGATGGATGTGGGTTCCAGTCCAGCCTGATACTCACTGTCTGTGTATCCTGGGCAAATCTTTGAGACTTTGTTTCCTCTTCTGTTAAATGGGGATGATAATGGCCTCACCTTTCTAAAATGTGTCAGTTGCTCTAAATGGAAAGTTGTCAGAATGCCTGAAACGGAAAGAGCACAGGCCAGTACTGAGCATACAGTAATTGCTCATTAAATGTTAGCTGCTGTAAACTGTGCCCGATACAACACCTGTCTACACCTGTGACACTGCTTTGCCCTCTGCCCAGGTAGGGACTGCCTGGGCTGTGCCAAGACAGGCAGTGGCAAGACGGCAGCGTTTGTCCTGCCCATCTTGCAGAAGCTGTCTGAGGATCCCTATGGCATCTTCTGCCTCGTCCTGACACCCACCAGGTGAGCCCCCCAAAGCCCTTGTGGGTGAGTTAACCAGCTGTATTCTCTTGGGCAAGCGCCTTTACCTCTCTGAGCGCACTTTCCATGTGTGCAAGATGGAGACAGAAATTATGCCCACCTCTTAGAGGTGCTGAAGAATTAACAAGACAGTGTGTGAAAAGTTCTGAGCACAGGGCTTGACTCAGGGCAAGCAGGAAGGCCAGGAAGTAGGGACACAGGCAGAGAAAAGGCCTGGGCCGAGCTGGGGCTGGGGGCAGAGAGGAGAGGACTTGGACACTGACCAGCCCTGGGGGAGGGGGGACTGACACTTGGGTCTCAGGCTTTGATGACTGTGGTGTTGAGGCCATTGCTGAGGACGTGGGAAGAAGAAAGGCCAGTGTGGGTGGGACTGGCAGGGGACAAGCCATGGGCTGTTTGGGGACCCAGCCTAGTGAGAGGGCAGGGGCCACAAGGGGCCTCCAACACTCAGTATCAGAACCTTTGTTCAAAGGGGACTGGGAGCCTCGGAGGGTGTGTGAACAGGAGAAGTCCAGGCAGGAGGCCGTAGGGTGGAGATGGGAATGAGAGGCAAGCACAAAACCGCTATCTGACCCAGGCTGGCCCCTTCATGCCCACAGGGAGCTGGCCTACCAGATCGCAGAGCAGTTCCGGGTCCTGGGGAAGCCTCTGGGCTTGAAAGACTGCATCATTGTCGGCGGCATGGGTATGGGGGCCCCAGGGAGGCTCTGGGCATGGACCCTCTGCAGCCTCAGACCACCCAGCCCCACCTCTCGCCCTCCACCCACAGACATGGTGGCCCAGGCCTTGGAGCTCTCCCGGAAACCACATGTGGTCATCGCCACACCAGGGCGCCTGGCTGACCACCTCCGCAGCTCCAATACCTTCAGCATAAAGAAGATTTGCTTCCTGGTAAGTCAGCCTGGGGCCCTGATACATCCATGTGGGAAATGTGTGTCCCACAAGCCATCCAGCACCACGTTGGGAATGGCGACAAGAACAGCTAAGGAACCAACAAAAGGGAGCCTGTATTAGTAAAGATAGTTGGGGGCTGGGCCTCTCTGAGGAGGTGACATTGGAGCTGAGATGGGTGAGGGAGCAGGCCTTCAAGACCTAGAGGGAGAGTGCTCTAGGGCCCACATCTAAGACCAGGAAGGAGGCACACGGGGAAGGTGGGTTGAGCCCAGGCATGTAGTCAGGACTCGGACAGCGCCCTCACCCCAGATCCCTACCCACTGCTGCCGGCACGACAGGTGATGGATGAGGCAGACCGGCTGTTGGAGCAGGGCTGCACTGACTTCACCGTGGACCTGGAGGCCATCCTGGCAGCTGTACCGGCCCGCAGGCAGACGCTGCTCTTCAGTGCCACGCTGACCGACACGCTGAGGGAGCTGCAGGGCCTGGCCACCAACCAGCCCTTCTTCTGGGAGGCTCAGGCCCCGTGAGTCCATAGCCACGCTCCTGGGGGAGCAGGGCAGGCCGGGGGCCAAGTGGCGGTCACACCCAACAGAGGTTACTGCCCATGGGCAGGGTGGGTTATTGGCCTCACTCAACAGAAGGGGAAACAGGCCCGCCTGTCCCCAGTGTGTGCACAGTAGAACAGCTGGACCAGCGCTACCTGCTAGTGCCTGAGAAGGTCAAGGATGCCTACCTGGTCCACCTGATCCAGAACTTCCAGGACGACCACGAGGACTGGTCCATCATCATCTTCACCAACACATGCAAGTAAGCGTGGGCAGGCCTGCCTCTCCCGTCCCCCAGGCGTCCCTCCCATAGCCCTTCACGGAGGCCTGAGAGGTGGCCCAAGGTTGGAGGTATGAGGCATACAGACGGTCTCGGCACTCCGGGGCCTCTGCTCAGACCAGCAGTTTTGGAGGATGCACTCAAGGGGGCTCAGAGAGGTCAAGCAGTTTGCCAAGGTCACCCCTCCTGAAGGCAGAGCCAGGATTTGGGTTTCCTCAGACCTGCCTTTAACCGGAAGGGCTGAGGGCATCAGGCTCTCCCCAGGTTCTCACTTGGAGTCTCTCGAATTTCCCTTCTCCTTCATTTCTTTTGTCTAAAAGTCCTCTGCTTTTAAGGGTTTCCGTGATTAGACTGGATCCTCCCAGATAACCCAGCATAGTGTCTCCATTTTTAGGGTCCATAATCTTAATCACACCTGTGAAGTCCCTTTTGTGATGTAACGTAAGCTGTTCACAGGTCCCAGGGACTGCTATGGACATATCTGGGGGACCTTGTCTGTTCAGCACCATGGTTGTTACATGCCTCCTTGCTGGGGTAGTGTAGACCATGAGAAGATTGAGACAGACTTGGGCTCAGATTCTGTCTCTTCTGTGTTCTCTCTGCAGCCAGGGCTGAGTCACTGCACCTCTCTGAGCCTCACTTTCCCCTCCTGTCAAATGGGAACGATGACATTCATCTCAGTAGGGTCCCTGTGAGGTTCAGCGTTATACTCATGATCTGCCGTCTGTTTTCTATTGTGTGTCTGTTCTGCTTACATTACAGCAATGTGTTCTTTCAGTCTTATTGTGTCATAATATGCAAACTTTACCTCCTTGCTGAAAGAATCAGCGTGACTGCTGTATGTAGAGAGTGATGGAAAACAAAGGAAACCAGATCAGCAGTCACTTTTTTAAAAAATTAATTAATTAATTAATTTTTTAAAAAAGTGACTGCTGATCTGGTTTCCTTTGTTTTCCATCACTCTCTACATACAGCAGTCACGCTGATTCTTTCAGCAAGGAGGTAAAGTTTGCATATTATGACACAATAAGACTGAAAGAACACATTGCTGTAATGTAAGCAGAACAGACACACAATAGAAAACAGACGGCAGATCATGAGTATAACGCTGAACCTCACAGGGACCCTACTGAGATGAATGTCATCGTTCCCATTTGACAGGAGGGGAAAGTGAGGCTCAGAGAGGTGCAGTGACTCAGCCCTGGCTGCAGAGAGAACACAGAAGAGACAGAATCTGAGCCCAAGTCTGTCTCAATCTTCTCATGGTCTACACTACCCCAGCAAGGAGGCATGTAACAACCATGGTGCTGAACAGACAAGGTCCCCCAGATATGTCCATAGCAGTCCCTGGGACCTGTGAACAGCTTACGTTACATCACAAAAGGGACTTCACAGGTGTGATTAAGATTATGGACCCTAAAAATGGAGACACTATGCTGGGTTATCTGGGAGGATCCAGTCTAATCACGGAAACCCTTAAAAGCAGAGGACTTTTAGACAAAAGAAATGAAGGAGAAGGGAAATTCGAGAGACTCCAAGTGAGAACCCTGTGGCTGGTTCTGAGATGGAAGGGTGATATGCGAGGTTGACGACTGGAGAGAAGCATCCAGAAGCCTCCAGGAGCTAAGGGTGGCCCCTGGCCAAGAGGTAGCAACTTGAACAAGTTAGGAAGGTGCTTCTTCCCCAGAACCTCCAAAAAAGGACATAGCTGGGCCAACACCTTGATTTTAGCCTAGTGAGAGCGGTGTTGGACTTCTGACCTACAGAAGCTGCGAGATAATAAACATGTGCTGCCTTACTTAAGCTGTTGTTTGGTAATTTGTCACAGTGGCAATGGAAAACTAATACAGTCATGCAAATGTTATTTCAATGATTCCTAACCTCTTACTGAAGTCTGTTTGAGGTTTTACCCCCCATTACGCAGATGACACTCAGAGACATGGGGTTCACTGCCAAAGGCCAGAAGGGAAAGCAAGCCTTCTCTACTTCAGAATCCAAATTCCTCCCAACCCTCTGGCTACCTCTGGGAAGATGTCTACCACTCCCTTGTGTGGCGCTCCGATGGCCTCCCACACCTTCGGAATAAAATCCAAACCCTTGCTGTGGCCCTTCAGGCCCTGCCCCTCAACTCTGCCCACCTCATTCTTCATCTCCCCCACTGTGCTCGCCCCACTCCTGCCACACCACCCTCGTTTGCCTTGACTACATGGAGCTCACTGCTGCCTCAGCACCTTTGCAGCAACTTATGGGGTTAGAGCCTTCTCAAGGTTTGGTCACAGGTTAAAATGGCCGTCAGAGAGGCCTGATCTGACCACTCCCACGTGAAGCAGCCCCCACCCCCATTTCTAATCAGCACTTTTTCATCTCCCGTCTTCCCTAGAGGACTCAAGCTGAAACTATGTATTCACTTGCTTCGTTACTCATTTACTCTCTTCAGGACACTACACCATGAAGGCAGGCAAAGACCGTGTCACGTTCACTGCTCTTAAAAATTCTCCAATGGCTCACTCTCAAAGTGACAGTACCATCCATGTGCCTCCCCAAATGGTGCTGCTAGTGGCCCCTGCTGCCCCCTCTCCTGTCACCCACTCACTGCCTGGTTGCCTGGGCCCTGCCTTGAAGGGCTATATTTTCTAGCTCTCAAACAGCCAGGCTCACTCCCACCACTCTCCGTCGCACCACCTCCTGACATCTTGTTTATTTACTTGTTTACTGTCTGTCTCCCTTGGAAGCTGAGGTTTCCAAAAGAGCTGGGAGTTGTGTCCATTTTGTCACTGCTTTGAGCCCAGCACTAATATCCTGCCTGGCCCATACAGATGCTCAATGAGGAATGAGTGAATGAATGAGTGAGCAAGTCTGGGGAGAAATAACCTGGTTAGTGGGGCAGGGTAACGAGGGAGAAGCCATTTCTCTCTTGAGCCTCCCTTTTCTCACCTGTAAAATGAGGATAAACAACAATCCCTACTTCACGGGTATTGAGGGCATGGCGGCACAGTGTGGGTGCTCAACAGATGTAAACTATTATTGTTGTTGCTATTTTTATTATTACTACTGTAGCGTAGTATCATTACCATTGTTATTATTACTATAGCGGTATGAACCCCTCTCTTACTCAAATGCCTCCCAAGGCTCAGTCTGAGTGAGCGCTCAGAGTGAGAAGTATCGTTAAAGTGTTACTGCTTTGAGTTTGGTCATAGGACAAGGATAATTCTTCACCGCGCTCTGAAGAGATGTGGCGGGGGGGGGAGGGGCGGGGATGAAACGGCGCGAGGTGAAGAGGGAGGGTTTTTAAAATCAGAGCGCGACCCACAGCCACCAGGAAGCGTCTTCCGCCTCCGCCCCCAGGGTCCCCCAGCCCCGCAGCCGCCGCACCTTCACCCGCTGCGCCTCGTTGATGCACTGCTGGTAGCTGCCAATGTAGAAGGCATTCTTCACGTCGAACAGCTCGTCCACCTCCCCGGAGCCTCCAGAGGCTGAGCAAGGAGCCGGAGGCGCCATGTCGCTGCCCTCTCACCCGCTACTCCCACTGAGAGACACGTCGGCCGGAAGGAGGGAGGTACCGCGGGGCACGCCGGGAAATGTAGTTTACTCGTTCCTCCCTAGAGATGAGCCAATGGGAGACTCAAACGTGAGTCAGAGGGGCGGGAGACGCAAGTGCGCCTCGCAGGGCATCTGTAATTCGATTCGATCCTGAGAGCCAACGGGATTCGGGGAAGAGTGGTAAGGATGTGGTAGAGGTTAGGAATGGCAGTGAGCTGCAGAGGGTGGGACCAGGCAGGAGGCAGATCCAGTAAACTGGAATGCTTTCCTGACGTCATCAACACGCGCCGGAAGCACGGCTCACACGGGTGCTTACATGGGACTGGCTGTGAGGATGGCTGGCTTCGCGGAGCTTGGGCTGTCATCCTGGCTCGTGGAACAATGCCGGCAGCTGGGTTTGAAGCAGCCCACGCCCGTGCAGCTCGGCTGCATTCCCGCCATCCTGGAAGGTGAGTGTGGCTAGGCCTCTTCTCCAGGAGGCGTCCCCGCTCCTGTCGCCTCACTTTGCCTTCTCGCAGCTTTTGCCCACGCCGGCCCCGTGAGGCGAAGGGCAGTCTTGGCCCTTACGGGCGATCCTGGGTTCCGGAGGCAGACTAGGCAGTGTCGGCGTTTAGGGTGTACGGCTGACTCGCCGTGTGTCCGCACCCAAGTGATGTAATCTCTGAAACTTTTATAGTCTCAGGGCACTGGGAGGGTTTGATGAATAACTAATAGATAGTACTGGGAAAATTCGGTAGAGCTTGGATTACTATCTCCATTTTACAAATGGAAACTGAGTCAAGATTACTGGTAAATCCACGGCTCTGGTCCCTAGACTGCTCTTCTCCCCACTCCTCTGGTCCAACCCAGTTTTGCCATTAAAGAGACGCCTTCAGGAAGCCTAGGATGTGACAAATTGAGGCATTAAATAAACAAGGATGAAGCAGTCAGTAGGGAGCATAGGATGCAGATTGGGGGGAGGACATTCTGGGTTTCCCAAGCCCTGATACCCCGGAAGGAGTCAAAACGAGGTCGTGGTTAGTAGCAGGCCTCTCATGTCAGATGGATGTGGGTTCCAGTCCAGCCTGATACTCACTGTCTGTGTATCCTGGGCAAATCTTTGAGACTTTGTTTCCTCTTCTGTTAAATGGGGATGATAATGGCCTCACCTTTCTAAAATGTGTCAGTTGCTCTAAATGGAAAGTTGTCAGAATGCCTGAAACGGAAAGAGCACAGGCCAGTACTGAGCATACAGTAATTGCTCATTAAATGTTAGCTGCTGTAAACTGTGCCCGATACAACACCTGTCTACACCTGTGACACTGCTTTGCCCTCTGCCCAGGTAGGGACTGCCTGGGCTGTGCCAAGACAGGCAGTGGCAAGACGGCAGCGTTTGTCCTGCCCATCTTGCAGAAGCTGTCTGAGGATCCCTATGGCATCTTCTGCCTCGTCCTGACACCCACCAGGTGAGCCCCCCAAAGCCCTTGTGGGTGAGTTAACCAGCTGTATTCTCTTGGGCAAGCGCCTTTACCTCTCTGAGCGCACTTTCCATGTGTGCAAGATGGAGACAGAAATTATGCCCACCTCTTAGAGGTGCTGAAGAATTAACAAGACAGTGTGTGAAAAGTTCTGAGCACAGGGCTTGACTCAGGGCAAGCAGGAAGGCCAGGAAGTAGGGACACAGGCAGAGAAAAGGCCTGGGTGGAGCTGGGGCTGGGGGCAGAGAGGAGAGGACTTGGACACTGACCAGCCCTGGGAGAGGGGGGACTGACACTTGGGTCTCAGGCTTTGATGACTGTGGTGTTGAGGCCATTGCTGAGGACGTGGGAAGAAGAAAGGCCAGTGTGGGTGGGACTGGCAGGGGACAAGCCATGGGCTGTTTGGGGACCCAGCCTAGTGAGAGGGCAGGGGCCACAAGGGGCCTCCAACACTCAGTATCAGAACCTTTGTTCAAAGGGGACTGGGAGCCTCGGAGGGTGTGTGAACAGGAGAAGTCCAGGCAGGAGGCCGTAGGGTGGAGATGGGAATGAGAGGCAAGCACAAAACCGCTATCTGACCCAGGCTGGCCCCTTCATGCCCACAGGGAGCTGGCCTACCAGATCGCAGAGCAGTTCCGGGTCCTGGGGAAGCCTCTGGGCTTGAAAGACTGCATCATTGTCGGCGGCATGGGTATGGGGGCCCCAGGGAGGCTCTGGGCATGGACCCTCTGCAGCCTCAGACCACCCAGCCCCACCTCTCGCCCTCCACCCACAGACATGGTGGCCCAGGCCTTGGAGCTCTCCCGGAAACCACATGTGGTCATCGCCACACCAGGGCGCCTGGCTGACCACCTCCGCAGCTCCAATACCTTCAGCATAAAGAAGATTCGCTTCCTGGTAAGTCAGCCTGGGGCCCTGATACATCCATGTGGGAAATGTGTGTCCCACAGGCCATCCAGCACCACGTTGGGAATGGCGACAAGAACAGCTAAGGAACCAACAAAAGGGAGCCTGTATTAGTAAAGATAGTTGGGGGCTGGGCCTCTCTGAGGAGGTGACATTGGAGCTGAGATGGGTGAGGGAGCAGGCCTTCAAGACCTAGAGGGAGAGTGCTCTAGGGCCCACATCTAAGACCAGGAAGGAGGCACACGGGGAAGGTGGGTTGAGCCCAGGCATGTAGTCAGGACTCGGACAGCGCCCTCACCCCAGATCCCTACCCACTGCTGCCGGCACGACAGGTGATGGATGAGGCAGACCGGCTGTTGGAGCAGGGCTGCACTGACTTCACCGTGGACCTGGAGGCCATCCTGGCAGCTGTACCGGCCCGCAGGCAGACGCTGCTCTTCAGTGCCACGCTGACCGACACGCTGAGGGAGCTGCAGGGCCTGGCCACCAACCAGCCCTTCTTCTGGGAGGCTCAGGCCCCGTGAGTCCATAGCCACGCTCCTGGGGGAGCAGGGCAGGCCGGGGGCCAAGTGGCGGTCACACCCAACAGAGGTTACTGCCCATGGGCAGGGTGGGTTATTGGCCTCACTCAACAGAAGGGGAAACAGGCCCGCCTGTCCCCAGTGTGCGCACAGTAGAACAGCTGGACCAGCGCTACCTGCTAGTGCCTGAGAAGGTCAAGGATGCCTACCTGGTCCACCTGATCCAGAACTTCCAGGACGACCACGAGGACTGGTCCATCATCATCTTCACCAACACATGCAAGTAAGCGTGGGCAGGCCTGCCTCTCCCGTCCCCCAGGCGTCCCTCCCATAGCCCTTCACGGAGGCCTGAGAGGTGGCCCAAGGTTGGAGGTATGAGGCATACAGACGGTCTCGGCACTCCGGGGCCTCTGCTCAGACCAGCAGTTTTGGAGGATGCACTCAAGGGGGCTCAGAGAGGTCAAGCAGTTTGCCAAGGTCACCCCTCCTGAAGGCAGAGCCAGGATTTGGGTTTCCTCAGACCTGCCTTTAACCGGAAGGGCTGAGGGCATCAGGCTCTCCCCAGGAGACCTCTGCAGCGGCTGAGAAGGCCCTGGAGCAGCCTGTTCGCTGTGGTCTCAGGATGTCAGTGAGGCCCAGCACATCAGCACCAACAGCTGGGGCTGTCCTCTCTGCAGACCCAGGGATTTCAAAATCCTTTGAGGCGTTTAGGGAGAGAGTCAAGGAGCTGTAGAGTAGCCTAGCCTGAGCCAGCGTAGAAGGGCAGTCCACGGCATGTGGAGGAGACCTCCTGACTGCTGCCCGCCAAGAATTTCTTGGCCACCAGAAGAGAAAAGTCTGGATGTAGGGCCCACTCTTGTTGGCTTAGGCCAGGGGAGGGGTCAGTGGTCAGGACACTGCACCGCGGCTTCTCCTTCCCCAGCTGTGCAGGGCCACCTACTTGGGGTCTCAGGGGTGGGAGGGCCAGGAGCGCCTTTCCAGGACCCCAGCGCTAGACGGGCTGACAGCACATCCTTCCTGCCAGGACCTGCCAGATTCTGTGCATGATGCTGCGCAAATTCAACTTCCCCACCGTGGCTCTGCATTCCATGATGAAACAGGTGAGGCGCTGGGCGGCCCCACAGATCCCCTCACCCGCCAGCCTGGCCCTGGGGACTTCTCCCAGCCTCAGGGCTTTTGCCCAGGCCCTTTCCTCTGCCTGGAACACTCTTCCTGCCACCTGTCTGCCCCAGTCTGGCCTCCTCAAGGTCATCTCCCTCACTGGACTGTGTGCCGCTTGAGGGCGGAGACTGTCCTGGCCTCTGCCCCGTCCCCAGGCCTCACACAGTAAGCGCTCAAACGTTTGTTGAGATGCTGCCTCACACACACCCCCACCCCCAATTCTCTCCCCAATCCGGCACAGAAAGAACGCTTTGCCGCCCTGGCCAAGTTCAAGTCCAGCATCTACCGGATCCTGATCGCGACGGATGTGGCCTCCCGGTGAGCAGCTCCAGGGTACCCCCTTCCCCATGACGCCCCCCACAGAAGGGCCAGAGGGAGAGACTGGCTTCGGGCATGGGTCAGGCAGCCTCAGCTTCACTGCTGAGCGACCTTGGGCGAGTCCCAACCTCAGTTTCCCCACATGGACAGAGGTGCCGACCGACCTCTCTCTCCAGGGGCCTGGACATTCCCACGGTGCAGGTGGTCATCAACCACAACACCCCCGGGCTCCCGAAGATCTACATCCACCGAGTCGGCCGGACAGCCCGTGCAGGTGAGCAGACAGGGCGGGGCGGCCTTTGGGCACCCGCCCCTCCTGCCTGCCCGCACCATGAGGAGCCAGAGTCACAAGCGGGTGGGACACGGGAGGGCTACAGGCCACGGGTGAAAGACACCAGAGGCAGCACTTGCAAGTTGGGGGAATCGTCCTTTCGAAACCGTAGGTGGGGATGCTCTGTCTTCTCACCCCCGGCAGCACTAACAGCGACACGTGCTGTCCCATGGGGACGCGGCGCACACCGGCCCCATCCCCACCACTCCCTGTTGCCTCACGCCAGGCCCCTTTACCCGTCAGGGCTGCCCATCCACGCCCAGCAGCAAATAGGTGTACAAGTCCTGGTGGGTATGACGCTGCCCTGTGGGATTTGGCGTCCATGCTCAACCCCTCGCTGTGACTCTGGCTAGGAGCCAAGGATGCATCCTGTCTGCTCCCCAGCCCCACCCAGGAGGGGCACGGAGCCCAGGAGATTTCCTCACACCTGGAGTGGGCAGAGATACGGTTTCTGGGGCCAGACTGGGCCTGGCCCTTCTCTCCTGCCCTGTGGCCTCAGGAAGGTCACATCAGCTCTCTGGGCCCCCACTGCCTCATCCACCAATGGGTAATAAGAAGGTGACACCTGTTTGGGGCTGCTCCGAGGGTCATGGGCCTGGTCAGCTGCCGGTGCTGTTCCAGCACTAGTCGCTGTCACAGGAACGGGGAATGGAGAAAGTGGTGTGCAGAGATCTGAGCTGAAGCCTGTCTGGGCTTATTGCTGACAGAACTTGGCCTGGGCTCCCTGGCGGCCACACCAAAATGGGAAATCAGCCATATCACCTGTATAAGGCCAAGCTGGCAGGAGAGCTGCCTCTCCCTGGAGTCCTGCAGCTCCCCTGGGACGGACCTGCCTACTACGCAGAGGTCAGGCAGGGGGCTGAGCCCTGACACCCTGAGCTTCGTTCATTTCCACTCACTCACTCACCCACCGAGCTCCTGTACTGTTCCCCTCGATTGAGAGGAGCCCTGAGCTGCCTGCTGGTCAGGACCTGCTTCTACTGGCCGTTTGTCCTGGCCTCCAGCACACAGCCTGGGTGTGTCCCCGCAGGGCGGCAGGGACAGGCCATCACGCTGGTGACACAGTATGACATCCACCTGGTACACGCCATCGAGGAGCAGATCAGTGAGTGGAGGGGCAGAGGAGGAGAGGGGAGGGGAGGCGGGTGCTTCTGGGTGAGATGCCACTCAACCCTATCAGACACCCGCTAGCCTGCTGACATGAGCAGGCTTAAACTGCGCTTTCCTTCTTATGCAACCCTCAGAGAAGTTTCTTTTGCCCAGTTGTTGAAACAGAAGTTCTGCAATGGCCTTGAGCAGCTGAAAGCCGCATCTGGTGGGAAGGGACTTTGGTTTTTCAGACCAGAGTATGTGGGTGGTCCCTGTGGATGAGTCAGAAGCCCCAGGGCTGGGGCCTGGGCATGTTTGAAAAACCCCCTTGGGTGGTTTAATGTGTAGCCAAGACCGAGAACCTCTGGGGCACCTCCAGTCACTGCACAGACTGTCCTAAGATTCAGAAATGTCTTGACTTTAAAGGACACTGTTTCCAGGAAAAAAAAGAAAATATCCCTAGTCAAATTCATAGTATTGCTAACAACAAAAAAAGAGCAGTCCATACCTTCCTTGGGTCTGAAATCTTAGATCTTGCCCACCTGATCCTTATCTGCAATGGCCCTGGATGGCCTTGCATGCCCTACTACACAGGGAACTCACTACATAGCTGAAATTCCTCTCCATGTCGTGCCTGCCCCCCCGTGACCCCGCTGTCCCCACAGAGAAGAAGCTGGAGGAGTTCTCGGTGGAGGAAGCTGAGGTGCTACAGATCCTCACACAGGTCAACGTGGTGCGGAGGGAGTGTGAGATTGTGAGTGTCGGGGAAGGGGCTGGTCCTCGGGGGCCCAGGGTGCTTCCTGCAAGATGGTGACCCCCAAGACGGCCTCTCCCTCCCCCCCCAGAAACTGGAGGCAGCCAACTTTGATGAAAAGAAAGAGATTAATAAGCGGAAGCAGATGATCCTGGAGGGGAAGGTGAGGGCTGAGCCGGCGGTGGAGTGGGCGTGGGGCACAAGCTTCCCCGCGGATGATCAACTTAGCCACCTTCCGGTCCTCCCCATGCCAGGATCCCGACCTGGAGGCCAAGCGCAAGGCCGAGCTGGCCAAAATCAAGCAGAAGAACCGGCGCTTCAAGGAGAAAGTGGAGCAGGCACTGCAGCGGCAGAAGGCCAGCGGGTCTGGCCACAGGGGGTGTCCATCCGGGGCCCAGCCTGAGGCCTGCTTGTCCCCAGCACCCGCTCAGGGCCCGGCCTGAGTTCCACACGACCCCCGTCTGACCGGCCTGGGATGCCCTCATCCAGCTGAAGGTTGGAGGGTCCTCCCCTCGGGATAATCCCGCCTCCCAGTCTGCCCAGTCCCCCTCAGCAGAGCCCACGGACACCCACGTGCGGTGCGCAGCCCTCCACCCCACCCTGCAGCCCCTGGCGGCCCCTCCTCAGAACCTTGGCCAAGAGGCAGGCTGCAGAGGAGGAAAGAACGCTATGAGGTTGGGCCCAAGTCCACGTACAGCGACCCCAACCCAGGGTCCCCCTGGGGGTGCCGTGGGGCCCCAGAGCGAAGGTGTGTCGCTTGCAGGAGATGCTCAATAAATGAGTCTTGACTTCCCCAGTCTGACTCTCGGTGGGGGCAGAGGGTATGACTGCCTGTACTTCTCAAGTCTCCCAGAACACCGCTTACCACCCCCCACCCCCCAGGTCTCCTTTCCTGTCGGGCCAGGCCCAAAGCTTTGAACTGCAGTGCTGACCATTCCAGCCGAGTGACCTTGGGTTGGTGAAGCCCCTTATATGGGCCTTGGTTTCTTCATCTGGAAAATGGGCATAGCAACCACTCTGCTCTGCAAACGCAGATGTTTTGGTGAGATCCCTCCCATGCCCGGTGAACACAGCCATGTGCTAGGTAGGACCTTCCCCTCCTGCCCACCTGCTTGCATTCGGGGTTTGTGGCCAGAGCGAAAAACCCCAAATGTGGGGGGTTTTGTGGGGGGAGTCCTTAGCCAGGGTCCACCTTAGTCCAAACTGGTCCAGACAACATGGGCAGAGCCCAGGAAGACGGGGCAGCAGAGCCATGTGGCCTGGGCATGGCCCTGAGGCTTCCTGAGCCTCCCTCCCATCTCTGGCTTACCAAACCCCACACGGACTGAGGGCAGAGGGTCCAGTGACGGCGACTAGGTACCTAGGTGCTCACACGCCACACACACAGCCACGCTTAGAAATGTAATTTGGGCACCAGCACGTGCCCTGGGGAGTCTAGAAATTCTACACGATGAAGAGCTCAAAAACAGCCCATGAGCTGTGAACAGCCAGGGCCGGCTGGAGTACTGTGGACAGGGCCTCCCCAGGCTGAGTCGGGCCCCAGTCCCTGCCAGGGGGAATGGCCCACCGTGCCGCCTGCGGCCTGGCCCGTGCCCCAGGCGGGAATCGTTCATGTAAAACTAGCTCCCGCAGGCCCCTGCTCCCACGTAGACCCAGAGGCCGGACTCAGGGCGTGCCCTCGGCCAGGCGGGCCAGGCCCTCCCGCAGCTCGCTCAGCTCAAACAGCCTGACGTCCAGCAGCTGCGCGGCCCGGCCCACCTCGGCCCGTGCCCGCTCCCGCTCTACCCGTGCCTCCTCCAGGCTGCGCTCCGTTGCCCGCAGCTGGTGCTCCAGCTCCGCGTTTCGGGTCTCCAGTTCCTGCAGGGAGAGGGCAAGCAGGGTTGGGGGCCCCAGCAAGTCTCAAGGGCCCAGCATCTGAATGCTATCCCCACAGCCTCCACTCTGGGCCAAGCCCTCTCTGTCTCCTGGCCTCCTCCCTGCCACCTCTACCCAACACGCTCCCTGGTCCCCTGATTGGAACATCATTGAAATGACCACATTCCTCTTCTGCTCAAGACCCTCGTCACCCATCATGCTGGGAATGAAATCCATACCCCTCCTCGCTCATTCCAGCCCACGCTTGCTGGCTTCCTTGTGGTTCCTTGAACATACTTTCTCCCCACCTCAGGGCCTTTACATATGCTGTGCACTCTGCCCAGGAAACAACAGGGAGCATTCCCCCAACCTCTCTCTCTTCGGGGGCACCAGCTCCTTTAACTTCTCCCTCCTGCTGGACTCACAGGACATGCTTGAACGTTTCTCAGATAAAGTCTTCAGTGAGGGCCAGGCCAGCACCCCTGGGTACAAATGCAAGCTCCTGACCTCAGGCTGGGAATGTGTGAGGATTTGATGGGGTCAAGAATGAAGATTCAACAGAGACTCAGAAACTGCTTGTTGAATGAATGGAAGGAGATGAAACATTGTACTAATAACCATGTTTTATAAACCACCCACTGTGATTCAGTCCTTCCATGCACCTGGTCATCCAAATCCTTCACAACCTTAGATGTCTTCCTGACTCCATTTATAGGTGAAGAAACTGAAGCTCAGGGAGGCACATAGCTGCCCAGAGCCCACTAGGTAGGGAAGATGCCAGGTCTGTCCTATATCAGAGGCTGGCTGCCATGGGTGGTCACCCCCACCCTGCCTCACAGCAACCGCACACACCTGCACCTTCTGCTGCGTCTCCTCACGCTCGGCGCTGTCTGGGGCCTCACGGGGACCACCAGTCTGGCTCTTCAGCGTCTGGATCTCCTAATGGAGAAGTTCCCAGAATCTGTTCTGAGAGTCCTGGCCCCCCCATGGGAGATCAGGGAAGGCAGGGCCCGAGGAAACACAAACGCTTACAGACAGGCTCACACACCTGGTCCTTAGTTTGCACTAGTGCCTCCAGCTGCTCCAGCGACTGGCCCGGTCCCTCCTTCTCACTGACTGTGGGTGGCTCGGTGGTGGCAGCCTGGGCCTCCAGCTCAGCCACCTGTGCAGACAGGAAGGTCAGCCCCTGACGCCCCAGCCTGTACTCTCCTGATCCCTGGGGAATATGCCTGACCAGCCAAGCCCATGACTGGGCACTAACCCCTTCTGGTTGGGGCTACCACCCCGCCTCTGGCAGGTAGGTCTTTAGGGTCTGACAACCCTCTGAGGCTGACGTTATTTCAGACCCATACTACAGAACAAGAAACTAAGGCTCAGGGAAGTGATTTGCCGAGATCACACAGCCAGCCAGGGAACCCAGTACAGATAGGAGGCAGGGGCTTCACAGTGGTCCGGGCCACTTGGGGTCTCTGGGAGGGAGGGGCTTCCTCACCCGCTGTCGCAGCCTCTCGGCCTCTGCGCGCTGGGCCTCCAGCTGCTGCCTCCACTGGGCGGCGGCGGCGTTGGCCTCTCGCAGGGCGCCAGCCAACTTGTTGTTACTGTCCTGCAGCGCGAAGAACTCGGCCTCCCACTGCACCTCGCCCACCGAGCTGCGGGGACGCTGGAGTCGGCAGAGGGCAGGGCGGGGCCTCACTGGGCCTGAGGCAGGGCGAGGGAGGTGCTGGGCTGGGGGCGGGGTTATGGGCGGGGTCAAGATACCTCGGGACTAGGGGGTGGGGACGTCCCGGGGAGGAGGAGTCTTGCCGGGGGTGGGGTCAAAGTAGGCGCTTTGGTGTCAGTTCAGTGAGACACAGTCGGAAGGCCAAGCAGGATCAGCCCACGGGATGTGGACAGAACAAAGTGGGTGGGGAGGCACCCGTGGGTTTAGAATTAGCCGGGGGAGATGTGGACAGGCCAGGGTTAGCCCCGAGGAATGGATGAGGCAGGAGCGGGGTCGGCTCTGGAAGGGGCACAATCTGGATGTCTCCTCTCCTACCACAGGCCTTGGGTCCAGTGTCAGATCCCGCCGCTTGAACAAGTCCCTACAGTTTCTGAGAACTTCCTCTCTCTTCTTCCCCCACCCTTCGTTCTGCCACGCCCCTGTGCCCCGCCCTACCCCCCTCACCCCTCGGACAGCATCTTTCTGAGCCGCTCGCGCTCAGCGGGGCCGGGAGCGTCCGCGCTCTGGCTGCGGAATAGCTTCTCATCGCCGGGGCCGTTGGAGCTGACGAGGGGGCTCGGGGGCACCTAAGAGCATGGGTAGAAGTGAGGGCACAGTAAGGGCTGATGCTACTTGGGTCGTGACTGAGGGCAGGAGGTCCTTCCCAGCAATGGGATCTGACTGCTCCTTTCCCCTCCTCACCCACCACCCATGGCTCCCGATGGCCCCTTTCTGGGCCCTGCCCCCCACCTTGCCTGCTGGGCTCTCGCCAACCCCCAGGAGCAAACCTGATGCAGGCTAGCCTAAACCCCGGGAGATACTCATAATCTGCAAAGCGGGGAGCAATCTGAAACCTCCATGCTGTTCCCTCAGAGCAATGACCTCCCCTGGGGCCAAATTTCAACATCCATTTAAAATCCCTACAGGAAACTCACTCCATCAGGCTAAATTCATTATGAATCCACCTGCTGCCTGGACCAACCTACTTTTTCATCTCCTTAATACCTGTGCACAGCCCTGGGCCTGGCACACAGTATGTGGTCAATAAATGATGCTGAGGGGCTTCCCTGGTGGTCCAGCGGGTGGGACTCCGTGCTCCCAATGCAGGGGGCCCGGGTTTGATCCCTGGTCAGGGAATAGATCCTGCATGCATGCCCCAACTAAGAGTCTGCATGCCGCAACTAAGAAGCCCGCATGCCGCAGCGAAGATCCCACGAGCTGCAACTAAGACCCGGTGCAGCCAAAATGAATGAATAAATAAATAAATAAACATTAAAAATAAACAAATAAATGATAATGAATAAGTTAATGGGGGGAAAACACCCAGGGACAGTTTTTTACTCTGCCGCTCTACTTAGCCATTTCAACTTCCACATTTCAACTCTGTCCTGTGAGCTGGTTTTCTGGCCTTCCTTGATCTAACATTTGGACAGCCTATGACACGCTCCCATGCCACCCACAGCCCTCTTCCATGGTCCTTGCCATGGACCTAGTTTTTTACATCATCTGTGAGCATTTGGTCCTGGGAACCCGCACAGCACCTAGACCCCCCAATATCAGTTGAGCTCCTGGCATGCATGGGACAGGGAGTGCTGACCTGGTGGGCAGTGAGCCCCAGGGCTGGACTGGTGAGCTCTCCCCCATCCTGAGATTTCTCCCGTGCCAGCCTCGCTGCTTCCTTCACTTCCTGGAACTTCTCAGCAAACTGAGGAATGGGGGGCAGGAACAGACAGTCAACAAACTCCCAGCCCCCTCCCCCAGGGTCCCACCACATTAGCTCCACCCAAGGCCAGCTCTGTCGCTTTGGAAGGAACTTTAGAATTGAGTGAATCCCCTCCTCTCATGAACTGGAAGAGTGGGAAGTAGGCTTGGAAAACGATGCCCAATGAACAGAGTGGGTGTCAGGATGGGGGGTGGGTGGGATGTTCATGGAGGTGTATCACATTGACCCATCTTGAGAAAGGGACCCCCTTTCCCTCTCAACCAGGATTATTTCAGCAAGGAGAGCCTCAGGTGGGTGCTAATCTGTCTTTCATTTCCAGCTAGGGTAGGATACACTTTTCTTTTTTCATTTTATAATAAATTTCCTTAGCTTGAAAGTAATTTGGGCTTCCCTGGTGGCGCAGTGGTTGAGAGTCCGCCTGCCGATGCAGGGGACACGGGTTCGTGCCCCGGTCCGGGAAGATCCCACATGCCGTGGAGCGGCTGGGCCCGTGAGCCATGGCCGCTGGGCCTGCGCGTCCGGAGCCTGTGCTCCGCAACGGGAGAGGCCACAACAGTGAGAGGCCCACGTACCACAAAAAAAAAAAAAAAGAAAGTAATTTTTTAAAGAAACATATTTACAGACATACAGCCACTTGATTTGTGAAAAGGGGCCAGTGCAATTCATTGGGGGTTGGGGGGGGGTAGATGTTTTTTTCAAAAAATGGCCCAAGAGCAACTGAATACTCATGTGGGAAAAAAATACTCCTACTTTAAACCTCCGGTAGAAATTAATTCAAAGATCTAAATTTGAAAGGAAAACTAATGCTTCTAGAAGAAAAGCGAAGAGAAGCATCATGAACTCAACAGGATTCAGAGAGGACGAACCATACAGGGAAACAATGGATAAGACAATACTGAACTCTAGAAACAGCAGAGGGTGGAGGGAGGCGATAAAGAAGGTAATGCCAGGGGTGCGGGGAAGCACCCAGCCCATCCTAGGCACCCAGAGAGGGGCAGGGTGTGTCCGAAATCAGAGCAGGCGGCCAACAGAGCTGGAATGTGAACCAGAGAACTGGGAAGGAGCTACTGGCTTGTCCAATTCTGTAGGCCCATTCTGCAGCTGGGAAGATGGAGGCCCAGCATCTGTCCAGGGTCCCCCAGTGCACCCAAGAGGAGACCCAGCCCCAGCCCCATTCCTCCCACCATGTATCCCTGCAGGCCCACCTGAGTCAGATGCTGCTCAGAAGCAAAGCCAAGGCCATAGACGGTGTTGGCGCGACTGTCTGCCCACTGCCCGAACTTCTGGGAGGTTTTGGTAAATGTCATGTTGGGGGTGACAGTGCTGTTGATGATGGCCTGGGGAAGGCAGTGGGGAGAAAAGTTCCCAGGTGATGGGACTGGTAATAATGAATGTGAAACCCCCAGGGGTATAGCTTTGTATCAGCACCTCAGAGGTCCTTGGTCTGAGCCATTTCAGGAGGAAGACTGAGACCCAGAAAGACTCAGGGTACTCCCCCGGCCCCCAAGGCACACAGCAAGGAAGCGACTGAACCAGGCTTGTCCCTGGGATCCTTGGCACCTGCCACCCCACCCAAGCCCCACCAGGACCTTGGCACCCCCAAGGCTGATGATTCGATAGACGTTGCGGGTAGCATCGTAAAAGTAGGAGACAGTGAGTGCGTGTTTCCCCGCGGGGATCCAGTTCCGCTTGGTGGCTGGGTCGATCTGGAATACGTGCGCCCGTGTGCTGAAGATGGGCTGCTCCCTGCATGGAGACAGGGTGTTCAGCGGGGGCCAGGCACCAGCCCCCCAGGGGACTCACGGCCAAGCTTTGGTAGAAGCAGGGGCTCACCTGGCTGTGGACATTGGTCAGGCTTGTCTGGGTGGGCTCCAAGGGACAGCCAGGGGGATGGTAGGAACTGCTGGCTTGGCCTCTGGGGGGACAGGAGGTTTGTGAGTGTCCCCCCAGACCAGGCTGAGGGAGGCCAAGCATGTCCAGCCCCAGGACCCACTTCCAAGTACACCATTCATAGAACTTCAATCCAAAAGTGAGGGAATCACTCAGCAAAAAGACCCCAACTCTCTCCATTGGGAGGAAGCTCTTGCAACACCCTGGGCAGGAGACGGCCTCTGATAGGAGCCAGGTGGCATCTAACAGCCCAGCATATACCTCACATCTTCCTGGTTACCGGACCCCCAGTGAAGTCTTCTCAATCTCTGGGCTGGGTGGAGAAGGCCAAGGTGGCCAACTCCTGTTCAGTACTTCCTGACACTTTCGTCCATCACTCCTCAAAGCAGGGCCTCCATCAAAAAGTGGGGCATTGGGCTTCCCTGGTGGCGCAGTGGTTGAGAGTCCGCCTGCCGATGCAGGGGACATGGGTTCGTGCCCCGGTCTGGGAAGATCCCACATGCCGCGGAGCGGCTGGGCCCGTGAGCCGTGGCAGCTGAGCCTGCGCGTCCGGAGCCTGTGCTCCGCAATGGGAGAGGCCACAACAGTGAGAGGCCCGCGTACCGCAAAAAAAAAAAAAAAAAAGTGGGGCATTGACAAGTGCCTACTGGGAGACCAGTCCCCCACTGTACCCACAAAGAGACCCCTCAGCTTCCACTGTAGGGCAGAGGCACACCTTGGAGTCGAAGTCCAAATCCCCAGGGAGCCTCCAGCCTAGTTAAAAAGACAAGATGTGGCTGAACAGGTCTACCGTGGTGCCCACCCATCACCACTCAATCCCAATACCATGGGGCTGGGTGGGATCCAGGTCCACGAGGGACCTGGGGGATGGGAGGAGGCAAACTAAGGGAAGGGAGGCCCGGACTCGGTAGCCTCCGTGGTCAGAGGGGGGAATGCCCCCCCACTCTGTCCGTCCCGGGCAGCTGCTGTCCCGGTGACAGGGTCTGAAACCGGAGCCCCTGGGTGGGGGAGGGGCAGAGACTTTGGCCGGGGTTGGGGGTGGGTCCTGGGTCGAGCCAGGGTTCCGGGGCGCAGGGGTCCTAGAAACTCAGGCCCTCCTGCCCGGACGTTCCTGCAGCGGATGTTCCTGCAGCGACTTGCGGCATTGGGAAAAGTTACTCACCAACTAGTCATGCGCCTCGGACGCTGCCGGCCGCCGGGCTCCAAAGGGGAGCCCGACTCCGCCCGGTGTCCGGGATCCACAAGCGCGTGCGGGGGCGAAGCCCCACCCCAGGAGCCCCAGTCCAGGGGATCTGATATTCAGTCGGGATCGAGTTCCCAGGGTCAGGACCAGGGTGCCCTATGCGCGCCCCAACTTCGGGAAGAGCCGCCCCCGACCCTGGAACTTCCAGGATCCCTGCAACTCCCCCCCGCCACTCCGGGTCCAGAACTTCGGGGACACGTTATCTATCTCCTGCAACCGCAGGTCCAGAGCTTAGAGGATCCTCCGCGCTGTTCCTGACTCCTGAACTTCGGGGACGCCCCTGCTACCCTTCCAACCCCGGGTCCTGAATTTCGGGGTTCCCTCGCGTCACCCCTCCACCCCAGGTCCGAAACGTCGGAGACATCTTCACAGCCTCCTCCAATGACGGGTCCGGAACTTCGGGAACCGCTCGCACTGTCCCCTCCCCGACCCCGACTCCGGAACTTCGGGGTCCCCGCGCCCTCTCAAGCCCTGGAACTTGGGGGCTCCCCCAGCTGCCCCCAGCCTCCGTATCCGGAACTTCTGGACCCCCAGCGCCCTCTCCCCGGCCCTGGAACTTCGCGGCCCCCCGCGCCCCCAGCGCTGGCTCAGCTGGCCGGGCTCACCCTGCCGGCTCGGCGCCCCGCAAGTGTCCGGGCGCTAGGCGGGTGCGGCCCCGCGGCGCTGACTCCCCGCAGACGGGCGCCCCGCTTGCTCGCTGGCTCCGGGGCCCGCGCCCTCCGCGCCGCCCTCCGCACCGCCCGCGCCTTTGTCTGCGCCGCCGCCGCCGCCGCCCGCGCCGTCTCCGGTCCCATCGCGGCGAGTCCCGACGCGGCCGCCGCCCGCCCCGCCTCCCCGGGCCGCCGAGGCCGCCCCGCAGCGCCCCCTGCCGGTGGCAGAGGGGGGAGAGGGAGAAGGAGGGGCGCGAGCAGGGAGGAAGGGGGGAGGATTGGGGACGAGAGGTTAAGAAGGGTGCGGAAGGGAACAGGGAATGGGGTGGAGACGGAGACCCAGACCTAGAGACAGAGAGATGGAGGAGAGAGGCAGAGACACAGGAGACAGACAGACGTAGGTGGACAGAGGAGAATGTGGCCTCATCCTCTCTTCAAGGGGGGCCCTGACCCTCGGGGCCTCTGCTGCTTTTGCCCGTGATGGGGAATCAGGTTCCTCTTCACCCGATGGGAGTTCAGGGGCAGGGCACATCTGCTGCCTTGGTGGGCCCAGGCGCCTGCACACAGTAGCTTCTCAGTGGCTGTATCCAGAAAATGAAAGAGACCTCAGCAGAGAGGGGGCTGGAAGATGAGAGAGAGGCAAACAGTAGGCACTTAATGGGGATTGATCCCATGTCACCTGCTCAGAATCCCTCCTGCCTGCTCTCCCACCTCACCCTGATCCCCAGGTTGGGGCTTCTGTCTACCTCGGGGCTTCTGTGTTCCCTAAAACAACTGTAACAATGCTGATGAGGTTGGATTAGGATTATCGTTGCTGTGTTATAGGGTCCCCAAATCCAGGTGGAGGGAATGTCAGTGTCCACTTGCCACCAAATGGGTGGATTGCCTGGAGGTCCACAGGCCCAGGTTTGCCACCTCTGGTCAGCGGGAGTCCACCCCTTCCTACACTTGCTGGCAGATGGTCCTTTTAGAACCGAGCCAGGATCTCCTGGTCTGAGCCTGCCTGTGGAGCCCACTTTTCACTTTTCAGTCCTGTATCTGCCCTTTCTCTGGAGACACACAGTGTCTCCAAAGTCACAGAGTGCCATCGTGTTCATGGACAGAGGCACCAGGGCTCCTCAGAACCAAGCCCTGCACTTCCCTGAAGCTCTGACTCACATGCCAGGTTTTTGCTTTTCCTCTCCTCTACCTCCTTTCCCTGTTCTTGTCTGTGTGTTTCCAACAAGAATCGCAGTCTGAGCCTGCCTGTGGAGCCCACTTTTCACTTTTCAGTCCTGTATCTGCCCTTTCTCTGGAGACACACAGTGTCTCCAAAGTCACAGAGTGCCATCGTGTTCATGGACAGAGGCACCAGGGCTCCTCAGAACCAAGCCCTGCACTTCCCTGAAGCTCTGACTCACATGCCAGGTTTTTGCTTTTCCTCTCCTCTACCTCCTTTCCCTGTTCTTGTCTGTGTGTTTCCACCAACAAGAATCGCACATCTGGGCTGGTAGCTTCCTTCAAATTACCTTTAGGTGAATCCCAGGTCATGTCATTTCCAGAGACTTACTCCCAGGCCAAGATCTGAGTTTTCCTCCCTCCAGGCCTTTGCCCAAGCTGTTTCTTCTACCTAGAATGCCCTTCCCAAAGGCATATATTCTGTTTTGTCCTTCCAGGCTCAGCTCCACTGCCCCCTCGCCTCCTGGAAGCTTCTCTAACTATCCTGGGTTTGGAAGGGATATCACCCACCCCTGTTCCACCACCCCATCCCTTTCTGTGGGATCCCTGATCTATTTATTTGTTCGATTGTGGCCAGAGCTGGCCCATCCTGGAGCCCCAGCCTCACTCAGCATGAGAGGAACTATCACTCCAGCTAGGAAAACAGAGCTGCAGACTCAGTTTCCCCAGTTGCCTTTAACTTCACACGGCATCTGCATAAGCAAAGGATTTGGCTTCGCTCTCAGGCCCGTAGCCACAAAACGCTTGAACACTGTAGGGGACAAAGAAAATACCGTCTGTTCTGTGCAAAGAATGACTTTTCCTTATTACCGAAAAAAAAAAGAAAATTTAAAAATTAAAATTAAAAAAAATGTAACTGGAAAGGTGCCGGCAGAGCCAAGGCTTCTGGAAGCTGCTCGGTGTGTGCTGAGTGCTGGCTGGCTGTAGAGCTAGGGCCATGTGGTTGTTCTGTGGGGGTGGCTGGGCGAGGAGCCTGCGCAGACTTTACCCCTTATGAGGGCAGGAGGCAACAGCATGAGGGAGAAAGGGGTCCCCTCTCAGGTCTCCAGGAAGGACAGGGATGTGGCTAGCCTTGAGCAGCCCTGACCTGAAGTTGTCGTAATCAAGTTCAAACTGAGGGAGTGGTTTTGTCAGTGTAGACCTCAGTTTTCTCGCCTGGAGAATGGGCTGATGCTTACAGGGCTGTGGGTGGTGGGAAGGATCCAGGCAACACCAGCAGCTTCTCACTGTCCCCTGGGTATAGATGGGTAGGGGGCTGCCCTGAGCTGCCACTACCACCCCAGCCTGAGCCCTCTTCTGCCTGGTTCTCGGGCCTCTTTTACTGGGAATGTCCTTGAGGGGCGAACAGAGGCCACCAACCCAAGGTGGCTGACTAGTAACAACAGCTTTCTCTTGGGGTTGAGGAAGGACATGAGGGAATGAGCTTCCTGTCACAGGAGGAACCAAGCAGGAAATAGAACAGCGTGTTCAGCTCTAGGGCAGCCGCATTTACAGAGTGGCTCTTAGAGGTCAGGCTCTGGCCTCTGCCTAGTTAAATCTAACCCAACCTTTGGGCTGAAGTTATATTGTTTCTCCTCCCTGGAGGGTTCCTGTCCCACCAGAGCAGGGGAGTTCTGTCACTTTTCCCCAAAGCCACATGCCCAGCCTCATGGCGTGAGTCACAGTGGCCGCTTAGATCTGTTTATGTCATGATTTGATTACTGTCTACTTCTTCCATGGCTGTGTCTCAGCACCTAGAGCAAGGCCTGACTTGCAACAGGAACTCTGTAAATGCTTCCAGAAGGAAGGGGTCCCAAGGCCCCACCTTGGTCCTTGGTGGCCTCCAGAGTCACATGAGCCAGGGAGTGAATCCCAGCCCTGCCTCCTACCAGCAAGGTGACCTTAAAGAAGTCACTTTCCTTCCCTGCACTTTAGTTTCCCCATCTCTAAAATGTGCATAAGAATGGTGCTCACTTCTGAGGTTTCCTGTAAGGCTCCAACATGTCCTGGCGTGAAGAGGGCATGACCCTAGGAGTTTAATAAATGCTTGCTGTCATAAACATTATAGATATCCTTGGCATGTGTTTTCGACCCTGAGCCAAGTTCTTAAGATTTTCTCTTTTAGGGTTTGAAGGGTCCCAACCAGGCGTGAGCTCTTGAGAACAGAAATGGGTCCAACCTGGCATGATATCCTCTAAATCTTTAGCTCTGGGCCCTGTATGTGCCTCTCTAACCACCCTCCTTCTCCTACTCCCTATTGCCCCAGGCTGGCTAGTTGGGCCAGCCACTAGACCTTATCCTCCTGGCAAACTCCTATTCATTCCTCAAACCCCCACCCCCAATGCCCTCTTCTCTAAGAAGCCCTCTTTTCTCTTCTGCTGAACCCTTCCCAGCACCCTCCCTCCTTGTAGCCCAACCCTGACCCCAGGGGATGTCTGTGTCCAGCGCTGATTCCCCCAGCCTGAGGGTATCTCAAGGGCTGGGCTGAGGCCTCTCTTGGGCTTGGCATCTCCCAGCATGGGGTGGACGCATAGGGGTCATGGCAAAGGAGAGTTTGATGATTCCATATTGGTGATTTTTCTTCACTAGAAAGTGACCCCACCTAAAATTCAGATCCAATTCAATTTCTCCCCAAGGCCAAGGTTAATTCATTAAACAAACAGCCCTCAGGAAGTAATGGAACCAGACCCCCTCAGGCCCAGACATGAAGGGGCTGGTGCAGGGGGTCTGGCACTGGGTTATGGACTCAAACTCCCAGGACCAGGGCGGGTTGGGGGTTGAGGGAGGCGGCCCTTGAGCCCCCTCCAAACTTCAAACCTGAATCCGTGGTTCAGTTCCCACAGACCTAATTACCCTCATTTGCCACATGTACTAATTACCTCCGCGATACCAGGTGGCTGGGCGGGGCTGCCCCACTTTCGGGAGGTAGGTCAGGGCCTGATTATTTTTGGCTGTGTTGTCCTTGAAGGCTCCACCATCTACTCATGTGAAGGGCAGAAAGTGGGGCAGAAAAATCACGGCCACATTAGGAGGGACAGTGGGAGACTTGAGAGTCAAGTTGGCCTAGGAGCTCCCTGAGCAGCGGGTTTGGGCCTAAGGACTGAGAGTCTTTGGCACCCACCTGGGGTGGCAAAACCTGGAGAGGCTGAGAATCATTCGTCTCCACGGTGGACTGGTCTGGAGGCCTGTTTTGAACGTGACACCATCTGTGGGAGAGGGCTTGGATTGGGGGTTAGTCAGACAGGCCTGGGTATAAATCCTGACTCCTACCAACTAGATGTGTGTTCCTGGGCACATGATCCCCTCTCTCTGCACCTCTGCTGAGGGATCAGATGGGGATACTAAGTCACAAAGAGTGCTCTGGGCAGAGGCACAGCATGTGCAAAGGCCCTGAGGTGGGGATGGGCTAGGTGTGTTGGAGGAACAGCAGGGAGGCCAGGGTGGTCAGAACAGAGTGAGTGAGAGGAGACTAAGGGGATGCTGAGGGCTAAGGGAGCCAGGTGGGAGCTCGTGGATGGCAGTGAGGTATTGAGGGTACTGGGGAGCCATGGGAGAGTTTGGAGACAGAGAGGGAGGGATGTTATCAGATTTACACTGCAGGCTCCAGACAAGGTTTCAACTCTTTTTTTTTTGGCGGGGGTGCAGCCATGCTGTGCGGCTTGTGGGATCTTAGTTTCCTGAGCAGGGATTGAACGCAGGCCCTCAACATTGAGAGCGGGGAGTCCTAACCACTGGACCGCCAGGGAATTCCCCAGGGTTTCAACTCTTAGGAGAGAACCAGGTATCTATACACTGCGCAGAATAGGGGCAGAACCTGACTTTCTCTGAGCCTCAGTTTCCCAATCCCAGACAGAGTCCAGAGGCTTTGGCAGCCCCAGGACACTCAGGACCCTCAGCCAGGGAATTTCCCCTTCCCCCAAGCTCCCAAATTCTGGCCAAGCAGCCTACATGGCCTCCCCTTCACCTGCCCTCTCCTCCTACTCTCCTTCTGTGGCCTTGAAGGAACAGCTGTGGGAACAGAGAGCAGGAGGCCTCGGGGAAGTCTGCACGGAGGGGCTCCGGCGGCAGTGTTCCTGCTTCGTGACAGCCCACGTGGGGCCGCTGGGTGCCGAATGTTCTTGCAGGAACCGGGTGACTCAGATGCTGCATCCTCCTCCCTCAGTCTGCCAGGGGAGGTTGTTGCTGGTCTCCAGGCACAGGTTAGAGTCAGGATTCACCCCTCTGGCCGGCCCCTAAACCAGCATTCCCACCCCCGACACCCCTTAACTGGTGGCATTGCTCACTTTCCTACTCCAGCACCTTCTATGGCTCTCTTGTTAGGTTTCAGAGGGAGAATCAAGCGCCTCATTTCCATCAGCCAAGCTGTTGAACCCCATCTCTGAACCTATGCATTTGGCCTCATTTCTGAGCCTTTGTCCTTGACCCCACCTATGGCCTGGAATGCCAGCTCCAACACTTCCTCTTCCAGGAAGCCTTCCCAGACTCCCTCCACTACCCCAACCCTGACCCTACATGATGAAGGGGTGTCTCTGTCTGGCTCTGCTGCCACCGCAGCCTGGGAGTCCCTCAGAGTCCCGACTTGGGCAAAGGCCTCTCAGGGGCCCCATTGTCGTGCAGTGTGGGAGGGCACAAAGAGGGAGAGAGATGCCTGCTATGGCAGCCCATGGCAGGACCCCACAGGCTGCCTCCTTGATCTGACCTCTGACTTCATTTTCATAGAAGAGGAAACTGAGGAGCAGGGGAATTAGGCCACTTCCCCAAATTAAAAAATGTCCGAGTGGAAAAGCTTGGCCTCGAACCTGGATCTGACAGGCCAGGCCCTGCTCCGTGCAGCCTGTGGAGCCTTATTTACCCATTGGAGGGGGTGGGGGGGCATTCACTTCCCTGCAGGTAGATTTGATACAATCTGGGCTCAGACTCAAATGTTCCAACGGCCCATCTCCATGGATGCACTGGGGGCCTCTGTTTCCTCCTCCTTTTTTTTTCTTTTTTTTTTTTTCTGTCGTGTTGCGCGGCTTATGGGATCTTCGTTCTGCAACCAGGGATTGAACCCAGGCCCTCAACAGTGAGAGCATGGAGTCCTAACCACCAGACTGCCAGGGAATCCCCTGTTTCCTCCTCTTTAAGATGGGGCTCTTCATTTGTTAACTCATGTTTATTGAGTACCTACTACATGCCAGTATTGTGGGAGGCTCTGCCCTCAGGGCGCTCACAACTAGCTGGTGGACAAAATGGATGACAGAGGACAGAGTAGGCTGGCTTCTGACAGCATTATGCGAAGGAAAGAAAATCAAGCAGAGCAACAGGCAAAGACAGGTGACTGGCAAAGGCTGCTCTGAGGAGGTGGTGATTCAGGGGAACAGCATGTGCAAAGGCCCTGAGGTGGGAACACACTCAGCCCCTTGGAGCGGCATCGAGGAGGCAGGTGTGGTTGGAGCAGGGTGAGTGGGGGGCACAGTTGGGGGCCGTGTGGGCAGAGAGCTTCACAGACTGGGTCAGAAGGGGCCTTCTGGGCCCCAGTGTAGAATGTGAACTGGGGAGCCATGGGAGGCTTTTGAGCAGGAGAGGGACAGGATTTGCTTTTACATGTTGAGATAAGATTCGCCAGCACACCACATGGCAAATGGACTGAGGAGGGTGATTCTAATACTTTCCTCTTCGTTTATCACGAAACAGAGGGTATCCTGCTCTGTGCTTGATAAACAAATGACATTGTTATTAGCGCTATCATTATATCTTTGGGGACGGTCACAGGCTCTAAGCGCGTATCCCTCCCAGGGCTTCCGGGAGAAAGCTCATCTCAGTAACCCTCTTTCTGCTTTGTCTGGCCTTCCTCTTTCTCTCTCTCAAAAACTCTTGATGCTGGCCCTGGTCTTATCACTGAAATCCCAGGCCTCCAACAGGACGGAAACATCTGGTTTCCGGAACACGTGGATCCTGTAGCCCCAAGGGAGGTCACAGAGGAGCCTGCTTTGCCCTGGGCTGGATTGGAGGAGGGGGCCCACTAAGTGTCAGAGAAAGGGTCACACATTGGACACCAACCGCATACACACGGGAGACTACCTCCAGGCTGCAATCAGAGGCCTGGGTTCGAATCTTGCTCTGTGTTATTGTAGCCGGGAGGCCTGAGAGTAGCGGCCACACACTTCCAGAGAGGGGAATCATGGCTTGGCTTGGCTTGCATTCACCTGGCGCAGCATAAATGCTTGTTGATTGATGCAGTGGGAGCAGCGTAGCCTGCGTGATTTACAGGACCCAGCGTGAAAGGAAAATGCAGGGGCCCTTGTCAAAAAATTATTCAGATCTTTAAGACTGTGACATCAGAGCAGTAAACTTAGAAGGTGGTCCCAGCTGGGAGCTTTCGTGGACACCTTTTACAGCTGGAGAAACTGAGTCTGAGTTTCAGAGGGACACACGGGGACCCTCCCACCTCCCAAAATGGTGACAAGTGTGATAAGTGTAGTGGAGACAACTAGGGCTCAGCCTCCTAGTCACATCTTGGGGACCCCAGCAGGGGGATTGTGGAACTCCAGGTCCCCACTTCTCAAAATCCTTTAATTCTTTGTTATAACAAATCCCAAAGTGAGCACAGACCAGGGGAACTCAGAGTCTGGGGAAGGGGTGTCAGTCTCATCACATCTTGGGGTCTCTCGTTGCACCTTGCGGCCCAGGCAGGATGTGTCTAGTGGCTGGGCTGAGGTGTCTCTGCTGTTGTGGGGGCACCTTCCAGGGAGAAGAAGAGCAGAGGCAAGAGGGAGGGAGGCTGAGTGGCCCCCACAGGGTCGGCCAGGTGGTCAGTGGTTCCGAATGGCCTGCCCTGTCTTATTCACCCATCCACTCATCCACCCACCCACCCATTGTCCATCCATCCACCCACCATTCACCCACCTACCCATCCATCTACCTACCCTCCTAGAGATGCAGGCATCATCCATGATCCACCCGCAGCTCCTCCATCCATACATCCACCCAGCTAGTCTTCCACTTCTTTTGTTTTTTTAATAATTTTATTTACTTTTGGCTACATTGGGTCTTTGTTGCTGTGCGCGGGCTTTCTCTAGTTGTGGCGAGTGGGGGCTGCTCTTCGTTGCGGTGCGCGGGCTTCTCATTGCGGTGGCTTCTCTTGTTGTGGAGCACGGGCTGTAGGTGCGCGGGCTTCAGTAGTTGTGGCACACGGGCTCTAGAGCACAGGCTCAGTAGTTGTGGTACACGGGCTTAGTTGCTCTGCAGCATGTGGGATCTTCCCGGAATAGGGATCGAACCCGTGTTGCCTGCATTGGCAGGCGGATTCTTACCCACTGCGTCACCAGGGAAGCCCCTCCTCCACTTCTAAACCTAGCACACTTCTACTCATCCGAGCCTCAACTCTATGCCCCCTCCTCCATGCAGCTCTCCAGATTTTCCAGGCAGAGCACCTGGCTCAGGCCTGATCCCAGGGAGCAGAGAGCAAATGTATCTGATATGGTGTCCCTAGGCCTGGGGCTGAGGCTTCTTGGGGAACAAGGAGAACCAGTGTGAGGTGTATATGAAGGAAAAGACCGGCGATTTCTGCCAGTGGCCCACTGAGAAATCAAACTCCATGTGGGGTGCAACTCCCCCCATCAATAATAAAGCCACCATCATATAAGCCTAATAAAATGGCTGCAGGGTAGGAAGGAATCCGGGCTTGGCCTGAGTCCATTCCAGGTAACAGAAAGAGCTCTGGCGGCAGACAGCTTCCATTGACACTTATGTGTTATGTGACATTGAACAGGTCAACTTACCTCTCTGAGCCTCAGTTCCCCCATCTGGAAATCTCTCCATCTCATCCTGCGGCTTGCAGATCTTAGTTCCCCGACCAGGGATTGAACCCAGGCCACGACAGCGGAAGTGCCAAGTCCTAACCACTGGACCACCAGGGAATTCCCTCTCCATCTCATCTTAATTGCACACTTTCTAGGAGCCCAGCCCAGCCCCAGACCCTAGGAACTGGGATGTATCAACTCCACTCTCAATGAGAAGTCAGGAGGAGCCAGACTAGAGGAAAGGAGAGGCAGCTGGGACGATAAACAGCCATGATGAGGGGCGGGGGGCGGGGGGTGGGGCGGGGG